>NW_028301264.1:1200000-1500000 GCF_061612785.1 Hesperophylax consimilis | reverse complement strand
AACAACTTTAAAATCGGGCTGTTGGTTAATTCTATCTGTTTATTTAAAATTTGGGAATTATTTTTCGTTGATTTAGAGATTTCCAAAGCTTCTAAGTTATTCAGGCGTATTCCTATTTTATTTTTATGAATTATTTGGACTCCCGTATTTTTATTAAATGTGTGGTTAGTATTGATTAAATGTTCAGCAAATTCTGAGAAGCCTGTGTGTGTTAAGCACCTGATATGTTCTTTAACTCTAATATTTATATTTCGCGCGGTTTTTCCTATATAGGTTGCTGGGCAATCGTTGCAATTTAGTCTATAGATGCCAGAGTGGCTTAATTGATCCTCTTTGTCTTTAGAATTAATTAAAATTTTTGCTAAATTATTGTTAGTATAGAAGGCCGGCCTTATTTCTGAAGGAAGTTTAGATATGCAAAGGGAAGACAATTTACTTATATACAAAATTCTACGCCATTGGGTGGGAGCATTATTATTATTAATAGTTGGGAGGGTATTATATAGGAATTTATTTGTTGTGATTCGGCGAAGTTTTTTTGAGAGGATTTTATCAATTAGACCGGAGTCATATCCGTTGTTGATGGCTATTTGTTTAATTGTAAGTAGTTCATTAGAAAAATTATTATTAGATAAGGGGATAGTAACAAGCCGGTGAATCATGCTGTGGAAAGAGGAGTGTTTGTGTGACATAGGGTGGTTGGAGGTATTATGTATTATAGTGTCGGTAAATGTAGGTTTTCTATAAATGTTGAAGCTAATTTTGTTGTTAATAATGGTTAAAGAGAGATCTAGAAAATTTAAGTTGGAGTTTACGCCTATCTCTAGTGTGAACTGGATTTTCGAGTGGAAGGAATTAAGGAGTGATAGGAAGGAGTTGAGTTGACGGTCTGAGCCCGTCCAAATACAAATTATATCGTCGACATACCGTTTCCACAAAAGAACATTTTTTAACAAAGGGGATTTAGATTCAAATATTTTGTTTTCAATATTATCCATGAATATGTCAGCTAATACCGGGCTGGTGGGCGATCCCATTGCAAGGCCATCTTTTTGTTGGTACACCACATCATTGAATTTAAAATAATTTTGATTTAAGCACAAATTAAAAAGGCGAGAGAGATCATTAGAGAGGTCGTTAGATAAATGGGAATTATTAAGTAAGTTAGATACTAAAGTTTTACATTCAGACACAGGGATATTCGGAAATAAGTTTATAACATCAAATGAAATGAGTTTAGAGTTAGATGGGAGAACTAAGTCTTTCAAATGATTCACTAATTCTATGGAATTTTTAATTGTATAATTAGGGGAAAACACATTGGAATTATTAAACACATTAGTAACAAGAGAGGCTAATTTAAAATTTGGGGCATTACAGCAGGCAACTACTGGGCGAATTGGTGAGTCACTTTTGCGGATTTTTAAGAACCCATATAACCTGGGGATTTTAGGGTTTTTAGTGAGTAATTTAACTTTGTCATAATATGACAAATCTATGAATACTGGGTTTTTACAGTCTTTTAAAGCATTCTTTACATGTTGTTGGTATTTATTAGTGGGGTCTGAACGTAATATTTCAAAATCCTTATTGTTAAGAAAATTGCCAATTTTTGAGTTATATTCACTTCTGGGCATAATTATTACCGTGTTGCCTTTATCGGCCTTTGTTAATATTAAGTTTTCGGTATTTAGCTTGTTTCGAATGGTCCTGGCATGGAGGGTTTCTGGATTGAATGAGGGGATATTTTTGGGGATAAGGTCTTTTAGCACTTCTGCACTTTGATAGTGGAATTTTCGTGGAGCTTTATGTAACGCCGTTTCCACATCCACTGCAACATTTTCGATGGCATCACTATAGTTGCGTTCGGTGTAGTTGAGGTTATATTTTAAACCTTTCGACAGGAGGGCCATCTCCTGTCGAAATAAATAAATCAATTAATAAATCACCCATAATACCCGCAAAAAATTTTTACGACCGCGTACAAAATCTTTCGTCAATCCAGTTTCTCCCACAGGAGATGGCCCTCCTGTCGAAAGGTTTAAAATATAACCTCAACTACACCGAACGCAACTATAGTGATGCCATCGAAAATGTTGCAGTGGATGTGGAAACGGCGTTACATAAAGCTCCACGAAAATTCCAGTATCAAAGTGCAGAAGTGCTAAAAGACCTTATCCCCAAAAATATCCCCTCATTCAATCCAGAAACCCTCCATGCCAGGACCATTCGAAACAAGCTAAATACCGAAAACTTAATATTAACAAAGGCCGATAAAGGCAACACGGTAATAATTATGCCCAGAAGTGAATATAACTCAAAAATTGGCAATTTTCTTAACAATAAGGATTTTGAAATATTACGTTCAGACCCCACTAATAAATACCAACAACATGTAAAGAATGCTTTAAAAGACTGTAAAAACCCAGTATTCATAGATTTGTCATATTATGACAAAGTTAAATTACTCACTAAAAACCCTAAAATCCCCAGGTTATATGGGTTCTTAAAAATCCACAAAAGTGACTCACCAATTCGCCCAGTAGTTGCCTGCTGTAATGCCCCAAATTTTAAATTAGCCTCTCTTGTTACTAATGTGTTTAATAATTCCAATGTGTTTTCCCCTAATTATACAATTAAAAATTCCATAGAATTAGTGAATCATTTGAAAGACTTAGTTCTCCCATCTAACTCTAAACTCATTTCATTTGATGTTATAAACTTATTTCCGAATATCCCTGTGTCTGAATGTAAAACTTTAGTATCTAACTTACTTAATAATTCCCATTTATCTAACGACCTCTCTAATGATCTCTCTCGCCTTTTTAATTTGTGCTTAAATCAAAATTATTTTAAATTCAATGATGTGGTGTACCAACAAAAAGATGGCCTTGCAATGGGATCGCCCACCAGCCCGGTATTAGCTGACATATTCATGGATAATATTGAAAACAAAATATTTGAATCTAAATCCCCTTTGTTAAAAAATGTTCTTTTGTGGAAACGGTATGTCGACGATATAATTTGTATTTGGACGGGCTCAGACCGTCAACTCAACTCCTTCCTATCACTCCTTAATTCCTTCCACTCAAAAATCCAGTTCACACTAGAGATAGGCGTAAACTCCAACTTAAATTTTCTAGATCTCTCTTTAACCATTATTAACAACAAAATTAGCTTCAACATTTATAGAAAACCTACATTTACCGACACTATAATACATAATACCTCCAACCACCCTATGTCACACAAACACTCCTCTTTCCACAGCATGATTCACCGGCTTGTTACTATCCCCTTATCTAATAATAATTTTTCTAATGAACTACTTACAATTAAACAAATAGCCATCAACAACGGATATGACTCCGGTCTAATTGATAAAATCCTCTCAAAAAAACTTCGCCGAATCACAACAAATAAATTCCTATATAATACCCTCCCAACTATTAATAATAATAATGCTCCCACCCAATGGCGTAGAATTTTGTATATAAGTAAATTGTCTTCCCTTTGCATATCTAAACTTCCTTCAGAAATAAGGCCGGCCTTCTATACTAACAATAATTTAGCAAAAACTTTAATTAATTCTAAAGACAAAGAGGATCAATTAAGCCACTCTGGCATCTATAGACTAAATTGCAACGATTGCCCAGCAACCTATATAGGAAAAACCGCGCGAAATATAAATATTAGAGTTAAAGAACATATCAGGTGCTTTACACACACAGGCTTCTCAGAATTTGCTGAACATTTAATCAATACTAACCACACATTTAATAAAAATACGGGAGTCCAAATAATTCATAAAAATAAAATAGGAATACGCCTGAATAACTTAGAAGCTTTGGAAATCTCTAAATCAACGAAAAATAATTCCCAAATTTTAAATAAACAGATAGAATTAACCAACAGCCCGATTTTAAAGTTGTTTCCTTGCTCCAACCTAACCCATAACCCCCACCCTTCCTTTGGTCCTCCCCCAACCCCTCCCCCTATCCCTTCCCCATCCCCTCCACCAACCAGTCTCTGATGTTCTCTCCCTCTACTACATACTTTCTCTTTCTTTTATGTTTACCTTATACCTTACTCTGTATTATAATTTAGTATTATATTTTATTGTCCTGATGAAGATTGAGTCCAATCGAAACCGGTCGACTAATATAACTCGAAATTAAAGTGGTTTAAAACTAAGTGTTTGTTTCATTTTGTTTAATGTCAAGCCACAAAGTGTTTGCTTTCTTCGATAATATTTTTTATTCTATAAACGGTATGAAAAGTGATGTGATAGTTTTCTTACTCATTACCTACACAAAATAAATGTGTTTTAAACATATCGAATTCTATCAAAATTGAGGACGTTTTGAGTCAAAATGTTCCGGTAAGTTTTTTTGTTAACATTTTCATCTTAAAAAAATATTTTTTAGAAATACCTATCAAATGTCATCAAGTAGAAACATTTCAAAGGTATTTTTATTTAATTTCTAAAATGGTATTTCTTTTAACGACAACTTTAAAAATAAGCAAAATATAGAACATCTTAGATAGGTACCTCGGGAGCATTCTTGTTGGTAAAAACATTTTAAAACCTCTAGGGTTAAATACCTAATGGCGCGGATACGCTTGCGAGCCGTTAGATGTTAACCAGGGACGAATTAAAATGTAGAAGAGTAAATACATTTTCATTTGGTATTAAAATCTTAACCAGGGACGAATTAGAATGTACAACTCTATGAAACCAAAGGTTCCAACCACAATTTGAGAAAAAAATATAAAACTTTACTGTTATTAATTATTTTTATATGAAACGAAATAAAGTGATTGTGACTATTTTGTTAAAAATACATTTGTCTAAATAAGTGTTTTTTGTTTTTCGTTGTCAGTGATTTACGTTTTTAAGATGAAAAACGTAAGATGACCAATGTTGATGTAAGATGTCCTGTTTTATTTTATGGAATTCAATTTTTTGATTGTTTTCTAATCTTAAAATATTCGAAAGTGCATTTCATCACTTTTCAACAGTTTTCGAATATGTTTTATTCATTATAAGGATTTTATTGCAAACCAGAAATATATTCATATCCACTCGGAAAGAAAATGCAAGAGGCCTGGGAGGTTAAAACTTATATTATAATATGCAAAAAACAAAAATAATTATATACGAATACATCTATTATTACAAAATTGTTTATGTGGCATTTTTGTCTAAATGATTAAAATACGTTAAAACTTAGTGTCAAAATGTTTAAAAACAAAATTGGAACACTAATCTCATCATTTACTTCTCAGTTTATCACTACATCAATTAATTGAATATAATTTTTTTTTCACGTAACAAATTAACAATTTTGGATTTCTTAAAATTTATTTTATAAAACACAATATAATTATTTAACTTAATTAAACATGTTTACCATTACGAGAGTCTAACACTCGAGTGTAAAGGGAAAAAAATAAAAATTAAAACTTAACATATGTATGTAAGTGAAAAGATTTTTGTTTTTTTATGTAATAATATATAAAATAAAATTATGAGATGTCACCGTGATTCAAATTAGCCAAATTATTTAAGGTAGTAAAGTTTATTTTATTTTTAAATTTATTAGAGCCTGGTTCTAATAATTATTGCTTAAAATATTCCGTTGAAGGAATAATTTGATTAATTATAACGATTTTAGATAAAAGAAATAACACAATTTTAAACAATTAAACTAAAACTGTAAATTTCATTTAAAAATATGTGAAATTGACCGGAAAGGAAATCTATACCGGCAACAAAGGATTTTAAAAATATATAAAAAAATTATAAAATCATAATAATACGTAGGTATTTTTAAACGAAAAAATAAACCAAAACAACGCAAAAAACTAGATAATTCATCAAAAGATTTATAAATGTAATAGATTTTATTCAAAGGGTAGAAAAGAGAAATGAATTTACGAAAAATATACAACACTGATTGAAATAATTACTAGGAAATAATAATTTTGACTTACCATTATTTTGTTTCTTAAAACAAACAACACATGTTTACGATATTAAATTGTGATATTAAGCACTGAATATATGACTGAGATGTTTAGTTGTTCACTACACGAGCTCTGTGTTCAAACTGATTTTGTAAGGGCGCGAACCTTCTAAGGTAAACTCAGGAAACAGCCCTAATGATATTTCTGGAAAGGTGTGCCAATGACAGCCTTAATCCCGTTTCGAGCGCCGCGGCGGCGAAACTTGTAAGCTACATTCAACGTTGGCGATCATAACTAACTAACTAACCATCACGCCGTTTCCCCGCAGGGGTAGGCAGAGAGGACGGACCGCCAAACAACTCGGTCTTGGCACACACTCCTTGCCTCATTCACATTCATACATCGTCTCATACATACTCTTCTATTATTCTGACTCTTGACATGGCCCGACTCGAGTATCTGATTCACTTGATCGTGCCATGTCTTCCTCGGGCGTCCCCGACTTCTGCTACCATTCACATTTGCATCATATATCCTCCTTACACTCCTATCTTCGCTCATTCGCTCTACATGCCCAAACCATCTAAGCGTCCCTTTCTTAATCTTACTCATTACGCTTACATCAGCCTTGCACTCTTTGCGGATCTCCACATTCCTCACACGATCAAACATGGTTTTACCACACATACGCCACATACGCCTCAGGGATCTCACTTAATTTTTTGAATTTCCTTAAATACCTGCCTAATTATAATATGGTGGGTTTTATTTATGCACGTAAGTACTCGGTAACTGCAATGCGTCCAATACTAATTAGGTAGGAACCAAATTTCGCCGAAAGATATTATAACCATAACAGAAACTCACAAAAGGTTGGTACCTACTTAACGAAAGCCATGGGTTTTACTGCAATTTAATGGCCACTGTTAATGTGAACTACATAATAATAATTATTTCGTGAAAATCCAATATTAGGATGAGTCACTTCCACAATTACTTTACCTGCCCTACAAGCAAACGACGATTAAAAATAAACAAATCGAAAATATAATTCTAAACTAAACTTAAAACATTTTCCTGTAGATTTGTATGTTTTGAATTCTTATTTATGTTCGTTAACCCCTCAGTCCTCTGGAATATTGACCGTTATATTTCCTAAAGACCGAAATAAATTTAATATTTCTAAACGTATCCAACAACTAAAATCTGTTTTTGAAAGGTGATGAAAGAGGAGTTTAATTTTTATTATCTCTAAATAGTATAAAATAAAGTCGCTATTCGCGTCTGTCTGTTTCTGCGCTTATTTCTTCTAAACTACGCAACGGATTTTTATAGAGTTTTCACTAACATTTAGAGAATTTCTTCCGGAATGTTTATATATACAATACATGCATAGGTATTATATTTATAAAAGAGTATAGAAAAGTCGTAAAAAATATATTTTACATTGTTAACGCTGGCTAAACCTTATGAAATATAACGAAATAATGTACCGCGGAATTGTATATCTTAAAAATGCCTACAGAAAAGTCCGTTTTGGTTTATGTCTATCTCCTAAAGATAACCCCCAGCAACGCCGGGTACACGTTGGCTAGTTAGGAATAGACATACTTTTTGAAAACAAACGAAAAAAAATTAACATGGTCAATCTTACGTTTTTTCGTCAAAACACTAAATTAAAATTACTGGAACGAACAAACGACAAAAACAACATATCTTAATAAAAAAATGTATTTATATGAATAGTGCACATATAATAGGAATTGGGGAATTTTTTCGAATGTTTGTTCTACACGAGGGTAGATAAAATAAATCAGATTGTCGGGTTGATCTAGACGGAATATGAAGATTTATTAAATTGGTAAGTTCTGGTAATAATTAATTATAACAATGCTTAGATATTTGATTTGTTCGTCATTGAAAGGATGAATAATTATTCTTCTCAGTTTGTATCAAATATTTATAAATTATTAGGTACATTTGATAAGATAAAATAAAATGTCAAAGTGCGTGATTACGAATTGGTGGGATTTTTTCATTGAGAGTTGAAAGTTAACAAAATATTAATATTTTTTATTCTATAAACGGTATGAAAAGTGATGTGACAGTTTTCTTACTCATTACCTACACAAAATAAATGTGTTTTAAACATATCGAATTCTATCAAAATTGAGGACGTTTTGAGTCAAAATGTTCCGGTAAGTTTTTTTGTTAACATTTTCATCTTAAAAAAATATTTTTTAGAAATACCTATCAAATGTCATCAAGTAGAAACATTTCAAAGGTATTTTTATTTAATTTCTAAAATGGTATTTCTTTTAACGACAACTTTAAAAATAAGCAAAATATAGAACATCTTAGATAGGTACCTCGGGAGCATTCTTGTTGGTAAAAACATTTTAAAACCTCTAGGGTTAAATACCTAGTGGCGCGGATACGCTTGCGAGCCGTTAGATGTTAACCAGGGACGAATTAAAATGTAGAAGAGTAAATACATTTACATTTGGTATTAAAATCTTAACCAGGGACGAATTAGAATGTACAACTCTATGAAACCAAAGGTTCCAACCACAATTTGAGAAAAAAATATAAAACTTTACTGTTATTAATTATTTTTATATGAAACGAAATAAAGTGATTGTGACTATTTTGTTAAAAATACATTTGTCTAATTATAAAAACCTATGTATTCAAGGAAAATAATACAAAATTTGTGACATAGAACTCAGCTAATTAGGTACAATACTTATGTTACCCTGCAAAAATAATTTACATTTTTTTTTATTTTTTTTTTTTATAAATTTAATTTAGATTAAATTTGATAATATTATTATTAAGTTCTGCAAGTGTTTTAGTTTTTTATTATTGTGACAGCTGTTTTGGCTTACAAGGCCATTTTCAAACTGTGGTTAGTCCACATTGAGACGACGTATTTATGCTATTTCAAATGTAAATTTTGAAGGTGATTTATTACTGGTTACACCGATGACAATATGATCTATTGTTGGTTAAACCAATCTATGTTTTCCCCTCAGTAAATGGTAATGAGTTCTTAATTATTTACTAATGACTTTATTGCTATGAATTATTTGGGTGCATTATACTGCTTGGGTTTTGTGAAACTACTGAGAAGTGGTGAGTAAATTATTTTCCGTACTTTATTAATTAGTGTTAAGTTTGGGTCATTCGTTCGTTTATTGATTTCTAATTGTTCAAGTTATAATAATAATAATAATTATAATTGGATAATTTGTATAGCGCCGTTTTTGTGAAAAATCACCTCAAGGGCGCTGTACAATGTATTTCCTAGGATCTACATTTGTTATTTAGACCAACTGTGCCAGCACGAGGTTCGTCATCCGTTCAGGCATGTGTCTGCCGCCAATATAGCGCTGACATGTGTCTGCTGCCAATAAAGAGCGCTGACACAACATCCTCACATAGACAACAAACCTTGGCAGCACCGCTGTGACGCTCGACGAAGACAGAAGATGGAGACTCTGCTGCAAGAGTCCTAGGTAGCGAAGGAACTGTACCAGCTGCTGCAGGGAGAGAGACTACCCCGTCCACCAACTGTGCCAGCACGAGGCTCGTCATCCGTTCAGGCATGTGTCCGCCGCTAATATAGCGCTGACATGTGTCTGCTGCCAATAAAGAGCGCCGACACAACTTCCTCACATAGATAACAGACCTTGGCAGCACCGCTGTGCAAAATCACCTCATCCTAGTTTACCTAAGTCTCTCCAGTCACCTCCCAGCCTTTCATGCCACCCAGTGCATCCTCTCGACCCTTTCAGACTCCTTCCTGGCTCCAATACATTATTTCTATTGTCGTGATCCGACGATTTCACACCTCTGTCTCAGACCCTTAGGGCTCGCTTATCGCAGGCTATCATAAGCAAAATCTTGAACCAAAGTCAATTTAATCTAATGCCCTTTTCTATATGCAATGGTTTAGGACCCTTGTTGTTAAGTGGGGTATGATTATTCACCAAGAGATGTTCTGCGAATTTTAAGGATGTGTTTTTATTATTATAACATCGTATATGTTCTTTGAATCTAGTTGAGAATGCCCTCCCCGTTTGTCCGATGTAAGTGGCGTTACAATCGGCGTGGTCACATTTTAATTCATATATGCCACTGTTATTGAGTATAGGGATTTTACTTTTAGAGTTTTTAAGGCTTGTTCCTAAATTATTGTTTGTTCGAAAAGCTATATTTAAACCACATTTTTTAATTTATTTTGCAATTTTTTCAGATATTGGGCCGAGGAATTCGAGACATGCAAATTTTTCTATATTTTTGTTATTTACCGGATATATTAAATTGATTTTATTTTTATATTTCTTATTTTTTAATATTTTTTCAATGTTATTTGCCTCATAGCCGTTGTTAATCGCGATCGTTTTTATCGTTTCCTTTTCTTTTATATAAGCTTTATTGTCTAAGGGAATGTTAATGAGTCTATGTACCATTGAATGGTAAGCTGATAATTTATGGGACCAAGGATGATTTGAATTTGAATTTATTGTTGTATCTGTAAAAGTTGGTTTTCTAAATATTTCAAAGGTATGTTTATTATTACTTTTACCAATTGTCAGATCTAAAAACTTAACACTAATTAATAAAGTACGGAAAATAATTAACTCACCACTTCTCAGTATTTTCACAAAACCCAAGCAGTATAATGCACCCAAATAATTCATAGCAATAAAGTCATTAGTAAATAATTAAGAACTCATGACCATTTACTGAGGGGAAAACATAGATTGGTTTAATCAACAATAGATCATATTGTCATCGGTGTAACCAGTAATAAATCACCTTCAAAATTTACATTTGAAATAGCATAAATACGTCGTCTCAATGTGGACTAACCACAGTTTGAAAATGGCCTTGTAAGCCGAAACAGCTGTCACAATAATAAAAAACAATAAATAAGTAAACAAAACAATGCAACCTACCGACGACAATATTATATACGCAGTCAGTCTGGCATATTACGACAATTCGCCAAAAGGTTCGAGTCTACCGCCTATGCATAATTGCCGCGCTGTCGAAGATTCCTGAAATACACAGAATGTGCGAGTGCCTCGGATTTAGTTGCAATTCATCTACCTACTGTTGCCACCGGCCGAACAGTATAAATAAGCCCGACGCAGCGAGTCAGTCAGTCAGTCATCAATCTGCCGTCAGTGGACAAATCTCACGAGTGACGATCGGTGCGCCCCGCGCCCTCCCGCAAAGGACAATACACCCGGCTTTGCCCGTACAATCATGGACTCTATCGGGACATCATCTTAGCGCCTCGGCCACGTCCCTGGCCAGCGCTACACGGATTACAGCGCCCTGGTTCCAGCGTCTCTAACCAACGCTTCATCCACGCATCATGACCACCACGAGGACCCGCAGCATCCTCACTGGTCTACGCAGCTCCCGCCCAACCGCCTACAAGGTCCGCCGCACCTTCGGCCTTTCTATGGAAACAGTTTTTTCAGGCTCTATGGTACCAAACGGGCTGATTTTTTGAAAAAGTGATAAAAATCGTTATCCAAAACGAAATCAGTCATAAAATCTACATAAAGTTGTATTTTTAGAAAAATCACGAGTTTTATGGACGATAATTTCAGACTTGGGTACAAAAAATGGAAGCAGTTTTTTCAATCTCTATGGTAACAAACGGGCTGAAATTTTGGAATAGTGATAAGAATCATGATCCAAAACGATTTCAGTCACAAAATTTGCATTAAGTTGGATTTTTAGAAAAATCACGAATCTTTTGGACGCTAATTTCAGACTTGGGTTCGAACTATGTAAACAGTTTTTTCAGGCTCTATAGTACCAAACGGGATGATTTTTTGAAATAGTGATAAGAATCGTTATCCAAAACGATTTTAGTCACAAAATTTCCATAAAGTTGGATTTTTTGAAAAATCACGATTTTTATGGACGCTTATTTCAGACTTGGGTTCGATCTATGGAAGCAGTTTTTTTAGGCTCTATGGTACCATACGGGATGATTTTTTGAAAAAAGTGATAAGAATCGTTATCCAAAACGAAATCAGTCATAAAATCAACATCAAATTGTATTTTAAGAAAAAAAACGAGTTTTATGGACGATAATTTCAGACTTGGGTTCGATCTATGGAAACAGTTTTTTCAGGCTCTATGGTACAAAACGGGCTGATTTTTTGAAAAAGTGATAAAAATCGTTATCCAAAACGAAATCAGTCATAAAATCTACATAAAGTTGTATTTTAAGAAAAATCACGAGTTTTATGGACGCTTATTTCAGACTTGGGTTCGATCTATGGAAACAGTTTTTTCAGGCTCTATGGTACGAAACGGGATGATTTTTTGAAAAAAGTGATAAGAATCGTTATACAAAACGAAATCAGTCATAAAATCAACATAAAATTGTATTTTTAGAAAAATCACGAGTTTTATGGACGATAATTTCAGACTTGGGTTCGATCTATGGAAACAGTTTTTTCAGCCTCGATGGTACCAAACGGGCTGAAATTTTGAAATAATGATAAGAATCGTTAGCCAAAACGAATTCAGTCACAACATTTAAATAAAGTTGTATTTTTAGAAAAATCATGAGTTTTATGGACGATAATTTCAGACTTGGGTTCGAAAATTGGAAGCAGTTTTTTAAATCTCTATGGTAACAAACGGGCTGAAATTTTGGAATAGTGATAAGAATCATGATCCAAAACGATTTCAGTCACAAAATTTTCATTAAGTTGGATTTTTAGAAAAATTACGATTCTTTTGGAGTCTAATTTCAGACTTGGGTTCGAACTATGGAAACAGTTTTTTCAGGCTCTATGGTACCAAACGGGATGATTTTTTGAAAAAAGTGATAAAAATCGTTATCCAAAACGAAATCAGTCATAAAATCTACATAAAGTTGTATTTTTAGAAAAATCACGAGTTCTATGGACGATAATTTCAGACATGGGTTCGATCTATGGAAACAGTTTTTTCAGGCTCTATGGTACCAAACGGGCTGATTTTTTGAAAAAAGTGATAAAAATCGTTATCCAAAACGAAATCAGTCATAAAATCTACATAATATTGTATTTTTAGAAAAATCACGAGTTTTATGGACGATAATTTCAGACTTGGGTTTAAAAATTGGAAGCAGTTTTTTCAAGCTCTATGGTACCAAACGGACTGAAATTTTGGATTAGTGATAAGAATCATGATCCAAAACGATTTCAGTAACATAATCTGCATAAAGTTGTATTTTTTGAAAAATGACTTTTTGGACGCTTATTTCAGACTTGGGCTCGAACTTTGGAAGAAGTTTTTTCGATCCAAAACGATTTCAGTCACAAAATTTCCATAAAGTTGGATTTTTTTAAAAATCACGATTTTTATGGACGCTAATTTCAGACTTGGGTTCGATCTATGGAAACAGGTTTTTCAGGCTCTATGGTACCAAACGGGCTGAAATTTTGAAATAGTGATAAGAATCGTTATCCAAACGAATTCAGTCATAAAATCTACATAAAGTTGTATTTTTAGAAAAATCACGAGTTCTATGGACGATAATTTCAGACATGGGTTCGATCTATGGAAACAGTTTTTTCAGGCTCTATGGTACCAAACGGGCTGATTTTTTGAAAAAAGTGATAAAAATCGTTATCCAAAACGAAATCAGTCATAAAATCTACATAATATTGTATTTTTAGAAAAATCACGAGTTTTATGGACGATAATTTCAGACTTGGGTTTAAAAATTGGAAGCAGTTTTTTCAAGCTCTATGGTACCAAACGGACTGAAATTTTGGATTAGTGATAAGAATCATGATCCAAAACGATTTCAGTAACATAATCTGCATAAAGTTGTATTTTTTGAAAAATGACTTTTTGGACGCTTATTTCAGACTTGGGCTCGAACTTTGGAAGAAGTTTTTTCGATCCAAAACGATTTCAGTCACAAAATTTCCATAAAGTTGGATTTTTACTAACCACAGTTTGAAAATGGCCTTGTAAGCCGAAACAGCTGTCACAATAATAAAAAACAATAAATAAGTAAACAAAACAATGCAACCTACCGGCGACAATATTATATACGCAGTCAGTCTGGCATATTACGACAATTCGCCAAAAGGTTCGAGTCTACCGCCTATGCATAATTGCCGCGCTGTCGAAGATTCCTGAAATACACAGAATGTGCGAGTGCCTCGGATTTAGTTGCAATTCATCTACCTACTGTTGCCACCGGCCGAACAGTATAAATAAGCCCGACGCAGCGAGTCAGTCAGTCAGTCATCAATCTGCCGTCAGTGGACAAATCTCACGAGTGACGATCGGTGCGCCCCGCGCCCTCCCGCAAAGGACAATACACCCGGCTTTGCCCGTACAATCATGGACTCTATCGGGACATCATCTTAGCGCCTCGGCCACGTCCCTGGCCAGCGCTACACGGATTACAGCGCCCTGGTTCCAGCGTCTCTAACCAACGCTTCATCCACGCATCATGACCACCACGAGGACCCGCAGCATCCTCACTGGTCTACGCAGCTCCCGCCCAACCGCCTACAAGGTCCGCCGCACCTTCGGCCTTTCTATGGAAACAGTTTTTTCAGGCTCTATGGTACCAAACGGGCTGATTTTTTGAAAAAGTGATAAAAATCGTTATCCAAAACGAAATCAGTCATAAAATCTACATAAAGTTGTATTTTTAGAAAAATCACGAGTTTTATGGACGATAATTTCAGACTTGGGTACAAAAAATGGAAGCAGTTTTTTCAATCTCTATGGTAACAAACGGGCTGAAATTTTGGAATAGTGATAAGAATCATGATCCAAAACGATTTCAGTCACAAAATTTGCATTAAGTTGGATTTTTAGAAAAATCACGAATCTTTTGGACGCTAATTTCAGACTTGGGTTCGAACTATGTAAACAGTTTTTTCAGGCTCTATAGTACCAAACGGGATGATTTTTTGAAATAGTGATAAGAATCGTTATCCAAAACGATTTTAGTCACAAAATTTCCATAAAGTTGGATTTTTTGAAAAATCACGATTTTTATGGACGCTTATTTCAGACTTGGGTTCGATCTATGGAAGCAGTTTTTTTAGGCTCTATGGTACCATACGGGATGATTTTTTGAAAAAAGTGATAAGAATCGTTATCCAAAACGAAATCAGTCATAAAATCAACATCAAATTGTATTTTAAGAAAAAAAACGAGTTTTATGGACGATAATTTCAGACTTGGGTTCGATCTATGGAAACAGTTTTTTCAGGCTCTATGGTACAAAACGGGCTGATTTTTTGAAAAAGTGATAAAAATCGTTATCCAAAACGAAATCAGTCATAAAATCTACATAAAGTTGTATTTTAAGAAAAATCACGAGTTTTATGGACGCTTATTTCAGACTTGGGTTCGATCTATGGAAACAGTTTTTTCAGGCTCTATGGTACGAAACGGGATGATTTTTTGAAAAAAGTGATAAGAATCGTTATACAAAACGAAATCAGTCATAAAATCAACATAAAATTGTATTTTTAGAAAAATCACGAGTTTTATGGACGATAATTTCAGACTTGGGTTCGATCTATGGAAACAGTTTTTTCAGCCTCGATGGTACCAAACGGGCTGAAATTTTGAAATAATGATAAGAATCGTTAGCCAAAACGAATTCAGTCACAACATTTAAATAAAGTTGTATTTTTAGAAAAATCATGAGTTTTATGGACGATAATTTCAGACTTGGGTTCGAAAATTGGAAGCAGTTTTTTAAATCTCTATGGTAACAAACGGGCTGAAATTTTGGAATAGTGATAAGAATCATGATCCAAAACGATTTCAGTCACAAAATTTTCATTAAGTTGGATTTTTAGAAAAATTACGATTCTTTTGGAGTCTAATTTCAGACTTGGGTTCGAACTATGGAAACAGTTTTTTCAGGCTCTATGGTACCAAACGGGATGATTTTTTGAAAAAAGTGATAAAAATCGTTATCCAAAACGAAATCAGTCATAAAATCTACATAAAGTTGTATTTTTAGAAAAATCACGAGTTCTATGGACGATAATTTCAGACATGGGTTCGATCTATGGAAACAGTTTTTTCAGGCTCTATGGTACCAAACGGGCTGATTTTTTGAAAAAAGTGATAAAAATCGTTATCCAAAACGAAATCAGTCATAAAATCTACATAATATTGTATTTTTAGAAAAATCACGAGTTTTATGGACGATAATTTCAGACTTGGGTTTAAAAATTGGAAGCAGTTTTTTCAAGCTCTATGGTACCAAACGGACTGAAATTTTGGATTAGTGATAAGAATCATGATCCAAAACGATTTCAGTAACATAATCTGCATAAAGTTGTATTTTTTGAAAAATGACTTTTTGGACGCTTATTTCAGACTTGGGCTCGAACTTTGGAAGAAGTTTTTTCGATCCAAAACGATTTCAGTCACAAAATTTCCATAAAGTTGGATTTTTTTAAAAATCACGATTTTTATGGACGCTAATTTCAGACTTGGGTTCGATCTATGGAAACAGGTTTTTCAGGCTCTATGGTACCAAACGGGCTGAAATTTTGAAATAGTGATAAGAATCGTTATCCAAACGAATTCAGTCATAAAATCTACATAAAGTTGTATTTTTAGAAAAATCACGAGTTCTATGGACGATAATTTCAGACATGGGTTCGATCTATGGAAACAGTTTTTTCAGGCTCTATGGTACCAAACGGGCTGATTTTTTGAAAAAAGTGATAAAAATCGTTATCCAAAACGAAATCAGTCATAAAATCTACATAATATTGTATTTTTAGAAAAATCACGAGTTTTATGGACGATAATTTCAGACTTGGGTTTAAAAATTGGAAGCAGTTTTTTCAAGCTCTATGGTACCAAACGGACTGAAATTTTGGATTAGTGATAAGAATCATGATCCAAAACGATTTCAGTAACATAATCTGCATAAAGTTGTATTTTTTGAAAAATGACTTTTTGGACGCTTATTTCAGACTTGGGCTCGAACTTTGGAAGAAGTTTTTTCGATCCAAAACGATTTCAGTCACAAAATTTCCATAAAGTTGGATTTTTACTAACCACAGTTTGAAAATGGCCTTGTAAGCCGAAACAGCTGTCACAATAATAAAAAACAATAAATAAGTAAACAAAACAATGCAACCTACCGGCGACAATATTATATACGCAGTCAGTCTGGCATATTACGACAATTCGCCAAAAGGTTCGAGTCTACCGCCTATGCATAATTGCCGCGCTGTCGAAGATTCCTGAAATACACAGAATGTGCGAGTGCCTCGGATTTAGTTGCAATTCATCTACCTACTGTTGCCACCGGCCGAACAGTATAAATAAGCCCGACGCAGCGAGTCAGTCAGTCAGTCATCAATCTGCCGTCAGTGGACAAATCTCACGAGTGACGATCGGTGCGCCCCGCGCCCTCCCGCAAAGGACAATACACCCGGCTTTGCCCGTACAATCATCAGTGGCGGATCCAGGGGGGGGGTCACGGTGGTCATGACCCCCCCCCCTGGGCCCCAGCCCAGGGGGGGTCATGACTACCTAGGTCCTGGGCCCATCCAGGACCTAGGTGGACCACTAATTAAAATTGTTAAACATAATGTTTTTATATATTTTTTGTCACAATATAAATTTTATTTAAGTACTTTCAATATTTAATTAATTTAATATAATACTTTGTTTGACGGCAAACGCATTATTCGGGAACGAACGCATCGAAAATTCGAATGTTACCGCGTCACCGCGCACCGCCACCGGCGCGCGCTTCGGCCGCCACCTTTCATATTATTATGACACATTTCGTGTAACCACGTGTGACGCTTGCGCGCGCTTTGTTTCGACTAACGTCTAGCGTCTAGCAAAACATAACCTCAATCGGAACGACTAAACTTTATTAATAAAGTGTTTACTTTTATTTGTTTACTAAGTTTAAAAAAATAAGTTCCAATATAAGTAATAGTGTTCTTAAAAATTGTTGCTGCAAATTCAATTCATTACAAGAAATGGTAAGTAATCTAATCAGTTTCTTCATTATGCCAGTGTATGTGTGTTTAAACTCAAATGTTATTTGTTAATGTTCTAAGGCTGGGGTTAAACTCGTAAGTTTTTTTCCTGTAAATCGCTCTTGAAGGCGAGTTTGGCCAAATTCCCAATGTAAACGACACCAAAAGTCACTTAACGTAATTTTAGTAAGTTACAGAACTTATTCTTTCGGAAGTTTTTTGACAGGTCTGGACAGGTCTAACGCGCCCGCGCGAATTACCAGGCTTCCTATACTTCCTAAAGCAATTCTTAAGGCGAGACACAACCTCGTTCATCGAGGTTTTGCCCAAGGCTAACATTTTAATTTATTTCGGCGAAATTATAATTGAATTATAGTTGACGAATATAATGCCTAAATTCAGTATTGGTAGATCAGAGTTAATATTTTATAAGAATAATTTTTAAATATATGTAGCTGTGAGCTGTTCCTTGAAAATGTCTAATACTGAGATTTGTTTGCCGGGGTTCGAACCTGCGATATCTATTGTATTTGTTTTAATTATGCTCTTTTAGGATAAATTTAGAATAGCTAGAGGCAAGTTATTTATTTTAACCTTTTTTTTAAGTGTATGTATCCATAAATTGATGCATCTATTGTAGAATATATTTAAACCTAGCTGTGAGTTGTTCTATCATCATTTCTAATATTGAGATTGGTTTTGTTGATTTGTTTCCAAAAAATTTATTTGTAAATAAATTTTACAAAAATTTTAGATGTGGAAATTTGATAAAGTGTATGTAAATTTGATAAAAGTACATGTACCGGACGGTGTGTACCGCTCTCGGCGACCGTCATTTCATAATGGTCGAAGCGCGGAGCGGGAGCGTGGTTTTAGAACTTACGTGGGGCTTCGATACCTCGAGTCCCGCTCGCCCCCGCATCGCTTCCCCACACCACAAGCGCCTGGCCGGCCCAGGCGACCGCCCCGGACCAATCAACGCGCCCCTAAGCAACGCTGTACGGGGAAATAGTTTGAATTGACTATGTATTAAAATGTTTAGACTAATTTTGAGAGAGTTCGGCCGTAGATATTACGAAATAAAAGACCTTGATAAAACGGCCGGACTCTCCTTAGCATAACTAGATAATAAGAATTTGTGTAAAATTAAATATAAGAAAATTAATTACGATTTCCCCTGAATATGTTGGGCCGGGGACCCCCACACTGAATGAATTATGTACAACTGATTAATAAATAAAAATGCTAGGGAGGAGTGGTTAGGGTCGATTAAAAGAGCATAAAGAGTAGAGTAGTTCTAAAGGTTGTGACCTCTGCTAATTAAATCTTAGCGGACCTCACAGCCCGCGGATCATCAACAACCCGCGAATGAAGGCAGCGCGTCGATCCCGCCCTCCCCAAAGTCGGGAGAGGGGGATTGCACAATAAATACGGCGCGCCAGCCTTCAGCTCGCTCTCTCTGCCTTGGACCGCCACCAGCTACTCTACTCTCGCTTTTCCTGACTGCTTCTCTCTGGATCTCAACTTGGATACTTCTTTGACTTGGCTCCCCTCTGGATTTCTGCCCCTACCTGCCTCCTCCCGCACCGAGGATAAAGCAGATTCCGGCCCCGAACTGAGCAAGGATAAAGAAGATTCCTGTACCGACCGGAGCAAGGATAAAAGCAGATTCCTGTACCGACCGGAGCAAGGATAAAAGTACATTCCTTTACCGACCCGAGCAAGGGTAAAGCAGATTTCTACCCGGACCTAGCGGCTACTACGGACTGACCGGCCCCCTATTTTACAGTCTGTGTAAAAGACCTAGCTGGTCGATTACAGTACATATACCTAGTTTTGTAAAAGAACGTATTAGTTACATTTTGTTAATATATATACATATTATATTTAACTTAATCAAGTTTCTTTTTATTAATATTTATATGTACCTATTAATAATTCACTTTCAGAATATTTTTGTTTGGATTGTAAATAAATAAAATCAATTCAAATTTTATAAATATTTAATTTTATTAGCGTTCCCCATAGTTTGAGGATTGTCGATAATATTGACTACGCTGCCGGCTCGGCCGCTGCTGGCAAAATAGAATGGACGGTATTCATCCACCAGGTAACAAGGTATTAACAAGCGTATGGAAGCATCGGCGAACGGAGATCTCGCTGGGCGCTTCTTACGTATTGCAAGCACCGCGTCATGGCAACAATATTTATTTCAAATTACTTGCCTCGTGCAAATCAGGCCAAAATATGACGGTGCAAGGCGCTCGGTTTTAAAATTTATAAAGCACAAGAATCGAAATATATCCAGCGTTTATATTCCTCTTAAATATGGAAGTACAGTACTTACATTTATTAATAACATTTGCTGCACACGATTGGTCCTAAAGGAGTTCAAATTTTTAATTCATTCGGCCTCACTATTGAGAAGAGCACGCTGGAAGGCATTATTCTACTCTTCGATAGACTGGATAGACACTTCATACCTACAGTGAATATTACAGTGGAACGATTCAAATTCTTTACCAGGAAGCAAAGAAATAACGGTCAACAAGCTGTTATTATTTGTCTATTTTGTCGTGACAAGCAAAGTGTTACAATAATAATGTCGAGTCAAATTCTGCAAATGCAGAATGCTACGGATATGGTTGGCGAGTGGAAACGTTTTAAGCAATCATTTCTTTTATATATGATGGCGAATAACTACAACGAGGAAAAGGAAATTCAAAAAGTTGCAAGATTCCTACACACAATACTATGTTGAAGACACACCTGACACCATGTTATATTGTGGTGAAATAAGAACACGATTAATAATTGTAATCTGTACTGTATTGGTTGACAATTGACATTACACGAGCCTACGCCGCCCGGGCTTGCGGAGCAAAAGACAATCTTAATGATATACCTAGTGTTACCATATCCAACAATACCTACTTTTTACTTGTATATATTATTATCAAAATTAAATTATAACTTCTTGTAACTGTAACTGACCGGACCTAAGTCCTCCATCACAACACAAGCAAGCATTTTCGGCTTTCTGTGGTGGTGGTAGGAGTTATTGTTGGGTTATTCGTAACCCGGGAATGTTTGTCTTTCTTTAAAAAAAAAAAAAAAAACTTGACCACGACTACGTGACCCCCCCCTGGCGCCAAAGCTGGATCCGCCCTTGACAATCATGGACTCTATCGGGACATCATCTTAGCGCCTCGGCCACGTCCCTGGCCAGCGCTACACGGATTACAGCGCCCTGGTTCCAGCGTCTCTAACCAACGCTTCATCCACGCATCATGACCACCACGAGGACCCGCAGCATCCTCACTGGTCTACGCAGCTCCCGCCCAACCGCCTACAAGGTCCGCCGCACCTTCGGCCTTTCTATGGAAACAGTTTTTTCAGGCTCTATGGTACCAAACGGGCTGATTTATTGAAAAAGTGATAAAAATCGTTATCCAAAACGAAATCAGTCATAAAATCTACATAAAGTTGTATTTTTAGAAAAATCACGAGTTTTATGGACGATAATTTCAGACTTGGGTACAAAAAATGGAAGCAGTTTTTTCAATCTCTATGGTAACAAACGGGCTGAAATTTTGGAATAGTGATAAGAATCATGATCCAAAACGATTTCAGTCACAAAATTTGCATTAAGTTGGATTTTTAGAAAAATCACGAATCTTTTGGACGCTAATTTCAGACTTGGGTTCGAACTATGTAAACAGTTTTTTCAGGCTCTATAGTACCAAACGGGCTGAAATTTTGAAATAGTGATAAGAATCGTTATCCAAACGAATTCAGTCACAAAATCTACATAAAGTTGTATTTTTAGAAAAATCACGAGTTTTATGGACGCAATGGTTCGAACTTTGGAAACACTTTTATCAGTCTCTATGAGACCGAATGTCACAAAATCTCTATAAAATTGTATTTTTAGAAAAATCATGACTCTTTTGGACGCTAATTTCAGACTTTTGTTCGATCTTTGGAAGCAGTTTTTCTAGTTCTGTCAAAATCTGATACCATAGACAAAATCATTTACCACAAACAAACAAAAAATTCTCACGTTCTAAATCGCTTCTTTTCAAAGCATTCATTTCAATTTTACAAAAAGACATATTTAATAAAACTTGACAACAAACCTTGACATAAAAATCTACAGATTGGGTATTCGGAAAACTGACAAACCGAGAAGTATAAAAGTTGAATTTCCGGAAGCTAAATGGCCGAAAATTCTACTAAAAAAGAAAGACACTCTAAAGAATCATATCCGAATTTATCAAGACCAGTCTTTTCTACAACGTAAATATTTAATAGATTAAAGAGAAGAACTGGAAAAAAGGAAGTCTTCAGGTGAAACGGATATCACAATAAAATATATTAATAACAATCCTACAATCGTTAAAACGATCCCAAAAAACTAAACACTAAAATTTCATTATACTATCAAAACGTACGTGGAATTCGGACAAAATTACAGGACCTGAAAACAAACATACCAACCTTAAACTACAACTCCTACGCCTTCACTGAGACTTGGCTAAATAAAAACATTGAAACTTCCGAATTGGGCTTCTTTAATCACACAGTATATAGAAAAGACAGAAGCGAAAGCATTAAAACCAGAGGAGGAGGTGTATTGTTATCCATAAACAATAGACTCAAATCAAGAAAACTCAAGTGCATACATACACATCTTGAACAATTATTCATCATGGTGTCCACCAAAAGTGAAAAAATCATCATTGGCTGTATTTACATTTCCCCATCTTCCGACGCCCAATTATACAAGGACCACTACTTCGAAATCGAAACAATCAGAAGGAAATTTCCTGGCGCCACCACGATTATGACAGGAGACTACAATCTGCCAAATGTCATGTGGGACATAGATAACATTAAAACTTCTACCACGGACAACATCAACCATGGTTCTCATGAGATAATCGAGATGTCAAATTTTCTAAATCTACGACAGTTAAACTATGTACTCAATATTAATTCTCGTCTTCTCGACCTAGTTTTTCCAAATTCTTTATTTGTTAAAGTATCCGCATCTATTGAATCTATACTCCCAATAGACAAATATCACCCCCCTCTACTGATCGAATGCAACTGTTCAATTAAAAAAAATAAATCCATCGGCATCAACAAAATTGAACTTCTTCAAAGCCGATTTTAATCAAATCACCAATCTTTTATCTTCAACTGACTGGAACTTCTTGGACTCTGAAGAAAACATAAATAGAATAGTAGATAAATTTTACTCAATTTTAAATAAATCTATTGATTCACTTGTACCTGTCTCAAAAATGTATGTACATAACTATCCAAAGTGGTTCAGTAACGATCTCATTAAAATAATTAGAGACAAAAAAATAGCTCATAAAATCTACAAATCAACACGCAATCCTATTGATGACGCTAAATTTAACGAACTCAGAAAGTCAACCAAAAAAATTTCCAAGCAATGTTATAAAAAGTGCATCGACAAATGTGAAGAATTGGCTCTTGCCAACCCCCATAACATCTTTAAATTTTCAAAATTACTTTACAACAATGACTCCGGTATTCCCTCTAACATGTATTTAGATAACAAAACGGCAGATAATTCCCAAGAAGTTGTTGATCTGTTTGCTGAATTCTTCAGTAAAATCTATGCTTCTACAAACAACTCACCAATGCTCGACGCCACAACACCTTATAATAATAACATCGATTTCAATCAATGCATATTTGAAGAACGTGATATAAGAACCAAATTAAAATCCCTTGTCCTTAACAAATCGGCTGGTCCTGATAAAATCCCACCAATCTTCTTATCGAAATGCTCATCAGTATTGACTTATCCTCTAACTAAACTTTTTAATGTGTTCATAAAAACTGGCATTTTTCCGATAAAATGGAAATCAAGCTTTCTGTCTCCAATATTCAAGAAAGGTGATAAATCTGATATATCCAACTATAGACCTATCTGTATCCAGTCTTCAATCCCGAAAATACTTGAATCTGTCCTGCTCTCTAAACTCTCGCCTGAAATCAATAGAGTAATTTCATATCGACAACACGGTTTCATAGCAAAAAGATCTACTCTAACAAACTTAATGATATATCAGGAATATATAACTAATTCCATAAACAATCGTCTTCAAACAGATGTAGTGTACACAGACTTAAGTAAGGCTTTCGAAAAAGTCTCACATAAAATTATTTAAAGCAAACTAAGATCCCTAGGTATAACTGGGCATATTTTAAGATGGTTCGAAACTACCTTCACAAAAAAAAATATCAGTAAAAATCAATTCACATTTTTCACATCACTTTGAAATCTTCACCGGAGTCCCACAGGGGTCACATCTGGGCCCAGTGTTATTTTCCTTGTTTATCAACGACATAACTACCATCTTTGATGGAGTTATGATACTTTTATTTGCGGACGATTTAAAAATTTACAAAACAATAACTAATCTTAATGACTGTAGCGTATTGCAATCAAATCTTGTGAGGCTACAAGAGTGGTGCACCCTTAATGAACTGTTTCTCAACATTGAAAAATGTCAATCAATAACTTTTACCCGAATCAAAAATCCCATTAAATATCAATATAGTATCAACAACAATGTCCTAAAAAGAGTCGAACAACTTAAGGACCTTGGTATATTATTTGACAGTAAATTAACTTTTGTTCCTCATATAAATGAAATAACCAACAAGGCCATGAAATGCCTGGGGTTCATTCTGAGGACGATAAAAGAATTTAAAACAATTAATTCCTTCAAATTGCTTTATACTGGGTTGGTAAGAAGTAATTTGGAGTACAACTCAACAATCTGGGCTCCATTTTATAAGACTCATCAGCAAAAAATCGAAAGAGTACAACATAATTTTCTAAGGTTTATTAATTACAAACTTGGAATACCAATCGAAGAACTTAATTAAACATGTCTAATGGAATTACTAAACCTAAGCGATTTAACTACAAGACGCACAGTGAGTGACTTAGTTTGCCTTTTCAATATATCTAATGGCAACCTGGACGCCCTCGATTTAACGAACTTAATTAATTTGCGTATACCTACCCGTGATACCCGTTTAAATGCTCTATATTTTGTTACCAAATCTGCCAATAATTACTTCGTAAACTCTCCAATTCAAAGGCTTCATACACTTGGAAACAAATATAGTTCAATCGATGTCTATCATTTCCAATCGGTTTCCAAATTTAAAACCAAAATATTAGAACTTTTAAAATAAAACAACAAACATCTAGCTATTGCACCCCTTATTGAATTATTTCCTCAAGATTGACAAAACAGGCTTATACCTACAAACTATCATGTTTATATTTGCTTTTTGCTTGGTTTTATATTATGTCTAATGATAAATGTTATATTATTGCTTTACTATTCTTAATTTATAATCTGCACAATATTTTTTTAATATAAACTATGTAAAATGGCTGACCAATCGCCCTCGATTGAGCAGGCCACTACAACCAGTCAAACGCAGTATATTTGTTAACAATACTGCCAATAATAATTATTTCAATATTGAAGACAATATTAGAGATTTTTAAACGAAAATCTTAAACAGAAAAATCAGAAAAGGAAACGGTCACATCTAGGACTCGAACCCAGGACCCTTGTCTTTCCGGGACAATGCTCTACCAACTGCGCAAATGGGACCCTATTCCCCTCGGTCACTTTTAACTGTATCATACTTCGAATAAGAACTACCAACATTGTCTTCATTTTTTCACCGCACATTTTTATTGGCAACTATCTTTATGTATGATCGCAAGATTCAACCCGAACTAAATGCAATCCAGACAGCGTCTTTTTTTAGATAAACCTATCTTATTTTTTATTTTTAATGTGCGACATCTGTTGACTTTTTCTGCAAGTCTAGAATGAATATTTATTTTTCCGAATAACTTTATTGAGTAAAACCTCAAATTGTAATATTTAAATATTGAAGACAATATAAGAGATTTTTAAACGAAAATCTGAAACAGAAAAATCAGAAAAGGAAACGGTCACATCTGGGACTAGAACCCAGGACCCTTGTCTTTCCGGGACAATGCTCTACCAACTGCGCTAATGGGACCCTATTCCCCTCGGTCACTTTTAACTGTATCATACTTCGAATAAGAACTACCAACATTGTCTTCATTTTTTCACCGCACATTTTTATTGGCAACTATCTTTATGTATGATCGCAAGATTCAACCCGAACTAAATGCAATCCAGACAGCGTCTTTTTTTAGATAAACCTATCTTATTTTTTATTTTTAATGTGCGACATCTGTTGACTTTTTCTGCAAGTCTAGAATGAATATTTATTTTTCGGAATAACTTTATTGAGTAAAACCTCAAATTGTAATATTTAAATATTGAAGACAATATAAGAGATTTTTAAACGAAAATCTGAAACAGAAAAATCAGAAAAGGAAACGGTCACATCTGGGACTCGAACCCAGGACCCTTGTCTTTCCGGGACAATGCTCTACCAACTGCGCTAATGGGACCCTATTCCCCTCGGTCACTTTTAACTGTATCATACTTCGAATAAGAACTACCAACATTGTCTTCATTTTTTCACCGCACATTTTTATTGGCAACTATCTTTATGTATGATCGCAAGATTCAACCCGAACTAAATGCAATCCAGACAACGTCTTTTTTTAGATAAACCTATCTTATTTTTTATTTTTAATGTGCGACATCTGTTGACTTTTTCTGCAAGTCTAGAATGAATATTTATTTTTCGGAATAACTTTATTGAGTAAAACCTCAAATTGTAATACTTAAATATTGAAGACAATATTAGAGATTTTTAAACGAAAATCTGAAACAGAAAAATCAGAAAAGGAAACGGTCACATCTGGGACTCGAACCCAGGACCCTTGTCTTTCCGGGACAATGCTCTACCAACTGCGCTAATGGGACCCTATTCCCCTCGGTCACTTTTAACTGTATCATACTTCGAATAAGAACTACCAACATTGTCTTCATTTTTTCACCGCACATTTTTACTGGCAACTATCTTTATGTATGATCGCAAGATTCAACCCGAACTAAATGCAATCCAGACAGCGTCTTTTTTTAGATAAACCTATCTTATTTTTTATTTTTAATGTGCGACATCTGTTGACTTTTTCTGCAAGTCTAGAATGAATATTTATTTTTCGGAATAACTTTATTGAGTAAAACCTCAAATTGTAATATTTAAATATTGAAGACAATATTAGAGATTTTTAAACGAAAATCTGAAACAGAAAAATCAGAAAAGGAAACGGTCACATCTGGGACTCGAACCCAGGACCCTTGTCTTTCCGGGACAATGCTCTACCAACTGCGCTAATGGGACCCTATTCTCCTCGGTCACTTTTAACTGTATCATACTTCGAATAAGAACTACCAACATTGTCTTCATTTTTTCACCGCACATTTTTATTGGCAACTTTCTTTATGTATGATCGCAAGATTCAACCCGAACTAAATGCAATCCAGACAGCGTCTTTTTTTAGATAAACCTATCTTATTTTTTATTTTTAATGTGCGACATCTGTTGACTTTTTCTGCAAGTCTAGAATGAATATTTATTTTTCGGAATAACTTTATTGCGTAAAACCTCAAATTGTAATATTTAAATATTGAAGACAATATTAGTGATTTTTAAACGAAAATCTGAAACAGAAAAATCAGAAAAGGAAACGGTCACATCTGGGACTCGAACCCAGGACCCTTGTCTTTCCGGGACAATGCTCTACCAACTGCGCTAATGGGACCCTATCCTGCTCGGTCACTTTTAACTGTATCATACTTCGAATAAGAACTACCAACATTGTCTTCATTTTTTCACCGCACATTTTTATTGGCAACTATCTTTATGTATGATCGCAAGATTCAACCCGAACTAAATGCAATCCAGACAGCGTCTTTTAGATAAACCTATCTTATTTTTTATTTTTAATGTGCGACATCTGTTGACTTTTCTGCAAGTCAAGAATGAATATTTATTTTTCGGAATAACTTTATTGAGTAAAACCTCAAATTGTAATATTTAAATATTGAAGACAATATTAGTGATTTTTAAACGAAAATCTGAAACAGAAAAATCAGAAAAGGAAACGGTCACATCTGGGACTCGAACCCAGGACCCTTGTCTTTCCGGGACAATGCTCTACCAACTGCGCTAATGGGACCCTATCCTGCTCGGTCACTTTTAACTGTATCATACTTCGAATAAGAACTACCAACATTGTCTTCATTTTTTCACCGCACATTTTTATTGGCAACTATCTTTATGTATGATCGCAAGATTCAACCCGAACTAAATGCAATCCAGACAGCGTCTTTTAGATAAACCTATCTTATTTTTTATTTTTAATGTGCGACATCTGTTGACTTTTCTGCAAGTCAAGAATGAATATTTATTTTTCGGAATAACTTTATTGAGTAAAACCTCAAATTGTAATATTTAAATATTGAAGACAATATAAGTGATTTTTAAACGAAAATCTGAAACAGAAAAATCAGAAAAGGAAACGGTCACATCTGGGACTCGAACCCAGGACCCTTGTCTTTCCGGGACAATGCTCTACCAACTGCGCTAATGGGACCCTATCCTGCTCGGTCACTTTTAACTGTATCATACTTCGAATAAGAACTACCAACATTGTCTTCATTTTTTCACCGCACATTTTTATTGGCAACTATCTTTATGTATGATCGCAAGATTCAACCCGAACTAAATGCAATCCAGACAGCGTCTTTTAGATAAACCTATCTTATTTTTTATTTTTAATGTGCGACATCTGTTGACTTTTCTGCAAGTCAAGAATGAATATTTATTTTTCGGAATAACTTTATTGCGTAAAACCTCAAATTGTAATATTTAAATATTGAAGACAATATTAGTGATTTTTAAACGAAAATCTGAAACAGAAAAATCAGAAAAGGAAACGGTCACATCTGGGACTCGAACCCAGGACCCTTGTCTTTCCGGGACAATGCTCTACCAACTGCGCTAATGGGACCCTATCCTGCTCGGTCACTTTTAACTGTATCATACTTCGAATAAGAACTACCAACATTGTCTTCATTTTTTCACCGCACATTTTTATTGGCAACTATCTTTATGTATGATCGCAAGATTCAACCCGAACTAAATGCAATCCAGACAGCGTCTTTTAGATAAACCTATCTTATTTTTTATTTTTAATGTGCGACATCTGTTGACTTTTCTGCAAGTCAAGAATGAATATTTATTTTTCGGAATAACTTTATTGAGTAAAACCTCAAATTGTAATATTTAAATATTGAAGACAATATTAGTGATTTTTAAACGAAAATCTGAAACAGAAAAATCAGAAAAGGAAACGGTCACATCTGGGACTCGAACCCAGGACCCTTGTCTTTCCGGGACAATGCTCTACCAATTGCGCTAATGGGACCCTATCCTGCTCGGTCACTTTTAACTGTATCATACTTCGAATAAGAACTACCAACATTGTCTTCATTTTTTCACCGCACATTTTTATTGGCAACTATCTTTATGTATGATCGCAAGATTCAACCCGAACTAAATGCAATCCAGACAGCGTCTTTTAGATAAACCTATCTTATTTTTTATTTTTAATGTGCGACATCTGTTGACTTTTCTGCAAGTCAAGAATGAATATTTATTTTTCGGAATAACTTTATTGAGTAAAACCTCAAATTGTAATATTTAAATATTGAAGACAATATTAGTGATTTTTAAACGAAAATCTGAAACAGAAAAATCAGAAAAGGAAACGGTCACATCTGGGACTCGAACCCAGGACCCTTGTCTTTCCGGGACAATGCTCTACCAACTGCGCTAATGGGACCCTATCCTGCTCGGTCACTTTTAACTGTATCATACTTCGAATAAGAACTACCAACATTGTCTTCATTTTTTCACCGCACATTTTTATTGGCAACTATCTTTATGTATGATCGCAAGATTCAACCCGAACTAAATGCAATCCAGACAGCGTCTTTTTTTAGATAAACCTATCTTATTTTTTATTTTTAATGTGCGACATCTGTTGACTTTTTCTGCAAGTCTAGAATGAATATTTATTTTTCGGAATAACTTTATTGAGTAAAACCTCAAATTGTAATATTTAAATATTGAAGACAATATAAGAGATTTTTAAACGAAAATCTGAAACAGAAAAATCAGAAAAGGAAACGGTCACATCTGGGACTAGAACCCAGGACCCTTGTCTTTCCGGGACAATGCTCTACCAACTGCGCTAATGGGACCCTATTCCCCTCGGTCACTTTTAACTGTATCATACTTCGAATAAGAACTACCAACATTGTCTTCATTTTTTCACCGCACATTTTTATTGGCAACTATCTTTATGTATGATCGCAAGATTCAACCCGAACTAAATGCAATCCAGACAGCGTCTTTTTTTAGATAAACCTATCTTATTTTTTATTTTTAATGTGCGACATCTGTTGACTTTTTCTGCAAGTCTAGAATGAATATTTATTTTTCGGAATAACTTTATTGAGTAAAACCTCAAATTGTAATATTTAAATATTGAAGACAATATAAGAGATTTTTAAACGAAAATCTGAAACAGAAAAATCAGAAAAGGAAACGGTCACATCTGGGACTCGAACCCAGGACCCTTGTCTTTCCGGGACAATGCTCTACCAACTGCGCTAATGGGACCCTATTCCCCTCGGTCACTTTTAACTGTATCATACTTCGAATAAGAACTACCAACATTGTCTTCATTTTTTCACCGCACATTTTTATTGGCAACTATCTTTATGTATGATCGCAAGATTCAACCCGAACTAAATGCAATCCAGACAACGTCTTTTTTTAGATAAACTTATCTTATTTTTTATTTTTAATGTGCGACATCTGTTGACTTTTTCTGCAAGTCTAGAATGAATATTTATTTTTCGGAATAACTTTATTGAGTAAAACCTCAAATTGTAATACTTAAATATTGAAGACAATATTAGAGATTTTTAAACGAAAATCTGAAACAGAAAAATCAGAAAAGGAAACGGTCACATCTGGGACTCGAACCCAGGACCCTTGTCTTTCCGGGACAATGCTCTACCAACTGCGCTAATGGGACCCTATTCCCCTCGGTCACTTTTAACTGTATCATACTTCGAATAAGAACTACCAACATTGTCTTCATTTTTTCACCGCACATTTTTACTGGCAACTATCTTTATGTATGATCGCAAGATTCAACCCAAACTAAATGCAATCCAGACAGCGTCTTTTTTTAGATAAACCTATCTTATTTTTTATTTTTAATGTGCGACATCTGTTGACTTTTTCTGCAAGTCTAGAATGAATATTTATTTTTCGGAATAACTTTATTGAGTAAAACCTCAAATTGTAATATTTAAATATTGAAGACAATATTAGAGATTTTTAAACGAAAATCTGAAACAGAAAAATCAGAAAAGGAAACGGTCACATCTGGGACTCGAACCCAGGACCCTTGTCTTTCCGGGACAATGCTCTACCAACTGCGCTAATGGGACCCTATTCTCCTCGGTCACTTTTAACTGTATCATACTTCGAATAAGAACTACCAACATTGTCTTCATTTTTTCACCGCACATTTTTATTGGCAACTTTCTTTATGTATGATCGCAAGATTCAACCCGAACTAAATGCAATCCAGACAGCGTCTTTTTTTAGATAAACCTATCTTATTTTTTATTTTTTATGTGCGACATCTGTTGACTTTTTCTGCAAGTCTAGAATGAATATTTATTTTTCGGAATAACTTTATTGCGTAAAACCTCAAATTGTAATATTTAAATATTGAAGACAATATTAGTGATTTTTAAACGAAAATCTGAAACAGAAAAATCAGAAAAGGAAACGGTCACATCTGGGACTCGAACCCAGGACCCTTGTCTTTCCGGGACAATGCTCTACCAACTGCGCTAATGGGACCCTATCCTGCTCGGTCACTTTTAACTGTATCATACTTCGAATAAGAACTACCAACATTGTCTTCATTTTTTCACCGCACATTTTTATTGGCAACTATCTTTATGTATGATCGCAAGATTCAACCCGAACTAAATGCAATCCAGACAGCGTCTTTTAGATAAACCTATCTTATTTTTTATTTTTAATGTGCGACATCTGTTGACTTTTCTGCAAGTCAAGAATGAATATTTATTTTTCGGAATAACTTTATTGAGTAAAACCTCAAATTGTAATATTTAAATATTGAAGACAATATTAGTGATTTTTAAACGAAAATCTGAAACAGAAAAATCAGAAAAGGAAACGGTCACATCTGGGACTCGAACCCAGGACCCTTGTCTTTCCGGGACAATGCTCTACCAACTGCGCTAATGGGACCCTATCCTGCTCGGTCACTTTTAACTGTATCATACTTCGAATAAGAACTACCAACATTGTCTTCATTTTTTCACCGCACATTTTTATTGGCAACTATCTTTATGTATGATCGCAAGATTCAACCCGAACTAAATGCAATCCAGACAGCGTCTTTTAGATAAACCTATCTTATTTTTTATTTTTAATGTGCGACATCTGTTGACTTTTCTGCAAGTCAAGAATGAATATTTATTTTTCGGAATAACTTTATTGAGTCAAACCTCAAATTGTAATATTTAAATATTGAAGACAATATAAGTGATTTTTAAACGAAAATCTGAAACAGAAAAATCAGAAAAGGAAACGGTCACATCTGGGACTCGAACCCAGGACCCTTGTCTTTCCGGGACAATGCTCTACCAACTGCGCTAATGGGACCCTATCCTGCTCGGTCACTTTTAACTGTATCATACTTCGAATAAGAACTACCAACATTGTCTTCATTTTTTCACCGCACATTTTTATTGGCAACTATCTTTATGTATGATCGCAAGATTCAACCCGAACTAAATGCAATCCAGACAGCGTCTTTTAGATAAACCTATCTTATTTTTTATTTTTAATGTGCGACATCTGTTGACTTTTCTGCAAGTCAAGAATGAATATTTATTTTTCGGAATAACTTTATTGCGTAAAACCTCAAATTGTAATATTTAAATATTGAAGACAATATTAGTGATTTTTAAACGAAAATCTGAAACAGAAAAATCAGAAAAGGAAACGGTCACATCTGGGACTCGAACCCAGGACCCTTGTCTTTCCGGGACAATGCTCTACCAACTGCGCTAATGGGACCCTATCCTGCTCGGTCACTTTTAACTGTATCATACTTCGAATAAGAACTACCAACATTGTCTTCATTTTTTCACCGCACATTTTTATTGGCAACTATCTTTATGTATGATCGCAAGATTCAACCCGAACTAAATGCAATCCAGACAGCGTCTTTTAGATAAACCTATTTTATTTTTTATTTTTAATGTGCGACATCTGTTGACTTTTCTGCAAGTCAAGAATGAATATTTATTTTTCGGAATAACTTTATTGAGTAAAACCTCAAATTGTAATATTTAAATATTGAAGACAATATAAGTGATTTTTAAACGAAAATCTGAAACAGAAAAATCAGAAAAGGAAACGGTCACATCTGGGACTCGAACCCAGGACCCTTGTCTTTCCGGGACAATGCTCTACCAACTGCGCTAATGGGACCCTATCCTGCTCGGTCACTTTTAACTGTATCATACTTCGAATAAGAACTACCAACATTGTCTTCATTTTTTCACCGCACATTTTTATTGGCAACTATCTTTATGTATGATCGCAAGATTCAACCCGAACTAAATGCAATCCAGACAGCGTCTTTTAGATAAACCTATTTTATTTTTTATTTTTAATGTGCGACATCTGTTGACTTTTCTGCAAGTCAAGAATGAATATTTATTTTTCGGAATAACTTTATTGAGTAAAACCTCAAATTGTAATATTTAAATATTGAAGACAATAATAGTGATTTTTAAACGAAAATCTGAAACAGAAAAATCAGAAAAGGAAACGGTCACATCTGGGACTCGAACCCAGGACCCTTGTCTTTCCGGGACAATGCTCTACCAACTGCGCTAATGGGACCCTATCCTGCTCGGTCACTTTTAACTGTATCATACTTCGAATAAGAACTACCAACATTGTCTTCATTTTTTCACCGCACATTTTTATTGGCAACTATCTTTATGTATGATCGCAAGATTCAACCCGAACTAAATGCAATCCAGACAGCGTCTTTTAGATAAACCTATCTTATTTTTTATTTTTAATGTGCGACATCTGTTGACTTTTCTGCAAGTCAAGAATGAATATTTATTTTTCGGAATAACTTTATTGAGTAAAACCTCAAATTGTAATATTTAAATATTGAAGACAATATTAGTGATTTTTAAACGAAAATCTGAAACAGAAAAATCAGAAAAGGAAACGGTCACATCTGGGACTCGAACCCAGGACCCTTGTCTTTCCGGGACAATGCTCTACCAATTGCGCTAATGGGACCCTATCCTGCTCGGTCACTTTTAACTGTATCATACTTCGAATAAGAACTACCAACATTGTCTTCATTTTTTCACCGCACATTTTTATTGGCAACTATCTTTATGTATGATCGCAAGATTCAACCCGAACTAAATGCAATCCAGACAGCGTCTTTTAGATAAACCTATCTTATTTTTTATTTTTAATGTGCGACATCTGTTGACTTTTCTGCAAGTCAAGAATGAATATTTATTTTTCGGAATAACTTTATTGAGTAAAACCTCAAATTGTAATATTTAAATATTGAAGACAATATTAGTGATTTTTAAACGAAAATCTGAAACAGAAAAATCAGAAAAGGAAACGGTCACATCTGGGACTCGAACCCAGGACCCTTGTCTTTCCGGGACAATGCTCTACCAACTGCGCTAATGGGACCCTATCCTGCTCGGTCACTTTTAACTGTATCATACTTCGAATAAGAACTACCAACATTGTCTTCATTTTTTCACCGCACATTTTTATTGGCAACTATCTTTATGTATGATCGCAAGATTCAACCCGAACTTCATTCAACGGTGATGAAAGAGGAGTTTAATTTTTATTATCTCTAAATAGTATAAAATAAAGTCGCTATTCGCGTCTGTCTGTTTCTGCGCTTATTTCTTCTAAACTACGCAACGGATTTTTATAGAGTTTTCACTAACATTTAGAGAATTTCTTCCGGAATGTTTATATATACAATACATGCATAGGTATTGTATTTATAAAAGAGTATAGAAAAGTCGTAAAAAATATATTTTACATTGTTAACGCTGGCTAAACCTTATGAAATATAACGAAATAATGTACCGCGGAATTGTATATCTTAAAAATGCCTACAGAAAAGTCCGTTTTGGTTTATGTCTATCTCCTAAAGATAACCCCCAGCAACGCCGGGTACACGTTGGCTAGTTAGGAATAGACATACTTTTTGAAAACAAACGAAAAAAAATTAACATGGTCAATCTTACGTTTTTTCGTCAAAACACTAAATTAAAATTACTGAAACGAACAAACGACAAAAACAACATATTTTAATAAAAAAATGTATTTATATGAATAGTGCACATATAATAGGAATTGGGGAATTTTTTCGAACGTTTGTTCTACACGAGGGTAGATAAAATAAATCAGATTGTCGGGTTGATCTAGACGGAATATGAAGATTTATTAAATTGGTAAGTTCTGGTAATAATTAATTATAACAATGCTTAGATATTTGATTTGTTCGTCATTGAAAGGATGAATAATTATTCTTCTCAGTTTGTATCAAATATTTATAAATTATTAGGTACATTTGATAAGATAAAATAAAATGTCAAAGTGCGTGATTACGAATTGGTGGGATTTTTTCATTGAGAGTTGAAAGTTAACAAAATATTAATATTTTTTATTCAAAATGAAACAAACACTTAGTTTTAAACCACTTTAATTTCGAGTTTTATTAGTCGACCGGTTTCGATTGGACTCAATCTTCATCAGGACAATAAAATATAATACTAAATTATAATACAGAGTAAGGTATAAGGTAAACATAAAAGAAAGAGAAAGTATGTAGTAGAGGGAGAGAACATCAGAGACTGGTTGGTGGAGGGGATGGGGAAGGGATAGGGGGAGGGGTTGGGGGAGGACCAAAGGAAGGGTGGGGGTTATGGGTTAGGTTGGAGCAAGGAAACAACTTTAAAATCGGGCTGTTGGTTAATTCTATCTGTTTATTTAAAATTTGGGAATTATTTTTCGTTGATTTAGAGATTTCCAAAGCTTCTAAGTTATTCAGGCGTATTCCTATTTTATTTTTATGAATTATTTGGACTCCCGTATTTTTATTAAATGTGTGGTTAGTATTGATTAAATGTTCAGCAAATTCTGAGAAGCCTGTGTGTGTTAAGCACCTGATATGTTCTTTAACTCTAATATTTATATTTCGCGCGGTTTTTCCTATATAGGTTGCTGGGCAATCGTTGCAATTTAGTCTATAGATGCCAGAGTGGCTTAATTGATCCTCTTTGTCTTAAGAATTAATTAAAATTTTTGCTAAATTATTGTTAGTATAGAAGGCCGGCCTTATTTCTGAAGGAAGTTTAGATATGCAAAGGGAAGACAATTTACTTATATACAAAATTCTACGCCATTGGGTGGGAGCATTATTATTATTAATAGTTGGGAGGGTATTATATAGGAATTTATTTTTTGTGATTCGGCGAAGTTTTTTTGAGAGGATTTTATCAATTAGACCGGAGTCATATCCGTTGTTGATGGCTATTTGTTTAATTGTAAGTAGTTCATTAGAAAAATTATTATTAGATAAGGGGATAGTAACAAGCCGGTGAATCATGCTGTGGAAAGAGGAGTGTTTGTGTGACATAGGGTGGTTGGAGGTATTATGTATTATAGTGTCGGTAAATGTAGGTTTTCTATAAATGTTGAAGCTAATTTTGTTGTTAATAATGGTTAAAGAGAGATCTAGAAAATTTAAGTGGGAGTTTACGCCTATCTCTAGTGTGAACTGGATTTTTGAGTGGAAGGAATTAAGGAGTGATAGGAAGGAGTTGAGTTGACGGTCTGAGCCCGTCCAAATACAAATTATATCGTCGACATACCGTTTCCACAAAAGAACATTTTTTAACAAAGGGGATTTAGATTCAAATATTTTGTTTTCAATATTATCCATGAATATGTCAGCTAATACCGGGCTGGTGGGCGATCCCATTGCAAGGCCATCTTTTTGTTGGTACACCACATCATTGAATTTAAAATAATTTTGATTTAAGCACAAATTAAAAAGGCGAGAGAGATCATTAGAGAGGTCGTTAGATAAATGGGAATTATTAAGTAAGTTAGATACTAAAGTTTTACATTCAGACACAGGGATATTCGGAAATAAGTTTATAACATCAAATGAAATGAGTTTAGAGTTAGATGGGAGAACTAAGTCTTTCAAATGATTCACTAATTCTATGGAATTTTTAATTGTATAATTAGGGGAAAACACATTGGAATTATTAAACACATTAGTAACAAGAGAGGCTAATTTAAAATTTGGGGCATTACAGCAGGCAACTACTGGGCGAATTGGTGAGTCACTTTTGTGGATTTTTAAGAACCCATATAACCTGGGGATTTTAGGGTTTTTAGTGAGTAATTTAACTTTGTCATAATATGACAAATCTATGAATACTGGGTTTTTACAGTCTTTTAAAGCATTCTTTACATGTTGTTGGTATTTATTAGTGGGGTCTGAACGTAATATTTCAAAATCCTTATTGTTAAGAAAATTGCCAATTTTTGAGTTATATTCACTTCTGGGCATAATTATTACCGTGTTGCCTTTATCGGCCTTTGTTAATATTAAGTTTTCGGTATTTAGCTTGTTTCGAATGGTCCTGGCATGGAGGGTTTCTGGATTGAATGAGGGGATATTTTTGGGGATAAGGTCTTTTAGCACTTCTGCACTTTGATACTGGAATTTTCGTGGAGCTTTATGTAACGCCGTTTCCACATCCACTGCAACATTTTCGATGGCATCACTATAGTTGCGTTCGGTGTAGTTGAGGTTATATTTTAAACCTTTCGACAGGAGGGCCATCTCCTGTGGGAGAAACTGGATTGACGAAAGATTTTGTACGCGGTCGTAAAAATTTTTTGCGGGTATTATGGGTGATGTCGAAATAAATAAATCAATTAATAAATCACCCATAATACCCGCAAAAAATTTTTACGACCGCGTACAAAATCTTTCGTCAATCCAGTTTCTCCGACAGGAGATGGCCCTCCTGTCGAAAGGTTTAAAATATAACCTCAACTACACCGAACGCAACTATAGTGATGCCATCGAAAATGTTGCAGTGGATGTGGAAACGGCGTTACATAAAGCTCCACGAAAATTCCAGTATCAAAGTGCAGAAGTGCTAAAAGACCTTATCCCCAAAAATATCCCCTCATTCAATCCAGAAACCCTCCATGCCAGGACCATTCGAAACAAGCTAAATACCGAAAACTTAATATTAACAAAGGCCGATAAAGGCAACACGGTAATAATTATGCCCAGAAGTGAATATAACTCAAAAATTGGCAATTTTCTTAACAATAAGGATTTTGAAATATTACGTTCAGACCCCACTAATAAATACCAACAACATGTAAAGAATGCTTTAAAAGACTGTAAAAACCCAGTATTCATAGATTTGTCATATGACAAAGTTAAATTTCTCACTAAAAACCCTAAAATCCCCAGGTTATATGGGTTCTTAAAAATCCACAAAAGTGACTCACCAATTCGCCCAGTAGTTGCCTGCTGTAATGCCCCAAATTTTAAATTAGCCTCTCTTGTTACTAATGTGTTTAATAATTCCAATGTGTTTTCCCCTAATTATACAATTAAAAATTCCATAGAATTAGTGAATCATTTGAAAGACTTAGTTCTCCCATCTAACTCTAAACTCATTTCATTTGATGTTATAAACTTATTTCCGAATATCCCTGTGTCTGAATGTAAAACTTTAGTATCTAACTTACTTAATAATTCCCATTTATCTAACGACCTCTCTAATGATCTCTCTCGCCTTTTTAATTTGTGCTTAAATCAAAATTATTTTAAATTCAATGATGTGGTGTACCAACAAAAAGATGGCCTTGCAATGGGATCGCCCACCAGCCCGGTATTAGCTGACATATTCATGGATAATATTGAAAACAAAATATTTGAATCTAAATCCCCTTTGTTAAAAAATGTTCTTTTGTGGAAACGGTATGTCGACGATATAATTTGTATTTGGACGGGCTCAGACCGTCAACTCAACTCCTTCCTATCACTCCTTAATTCCTTCCACTCGAAAATCCAGTTCACACTAGAGATAGGCGTAAACTCCAACTTAAATTTTCTAGATCTCTCTTTAACCATTATTAACAACAAAATTAGCTTCAACATTTATAGAAAACCTACATTTACCGACACTATAATACATAATACCTCCAACCACCCTATGTCACACAAACACTCCTCTTTCCACAGCATGATTCACCGGCTTGTTACTATCCCCTTATCTAATAATAATTTTTCTAATGAACTACTTACAATTAAACAAATAGCCATCAACAACGGATATGACTCCGGTCTAATTGATAAAATCCTCTCAAAAAAACTTCGCCGAATCACAACAAATAAATTCCTATATAATACCCTCCCAACTATTAATAATAATAATGCTCCCACCCAATGGCGTAGAATTTTGTATATAAGTAAATTGTCTTCCCTTTGCATATCTAAACTTCCTTCAGAAATAAGGCCGGCCTTCTATACTAACAATAATTTAGCAAAAATTTTAATTAATTCTTAAGACAAAGAGGATCAATTAAGCCACTCTGGCATCTATAGACTAAATTGCAACGATTGCCCAGCAACCTATATAGGAAAAACCGCGCGAAATATAAATATTAGAGTTAAAGAACATATCGGGTGCTTAACACACACAGGCTTCTCAGAATTTGCTGAACATTTAATCAATACTAACCACACATTTAATAAAAATACGGGAGTCCAAATAATTCATAAAAATAAAATAGGAATACGCCTGAATAACTTAGAAGCTTTGGAAATCTCTAAATCAACGAAAAATAATTCCCAAATTTTAAATAAACAGATAGAATTAACCAACAGCCCGATTTTAAAGTTGTTTCCTTGCTCCAACCTAACCCATAACCCCCACCCTTCCTTTGGTCCTCCCCCAACCCCTCCCCCTATCCCTTCCCCATCCCCTCCACCAACCAGTCTCTGATGTTCTCTCCCTCTACTACATACTTTCTCTTTCTTTTATGTTTACCTTATACCTTACTCTGTATTATAATTTAGTATTATATTTTATTGTCCTGATGAAGATTGAGTCCAATCGAAACCGGTCGACTAATATAACTCGAAATTAAAGTGGTTTAAAACTAAGTGTTTGTTTCATTTTGTATAATGTCAAGCCACAAAGTGTTTGCTTTCTTCGATAATATTTTTTATTCTATAAACGGTATGAAAAGTAATGTGATAGTTTTCTTACTCATTACCTACACAAAATAAATGTGTTTTAAACATATCGAATTCTATCAAAATTGAGGACGTTTTGAGTCAAAATGTTCCGGTAAGTTTTTTTGTTAACATTTTCATCTTAAAAAAATATTTTTTAGAAATACCTATCAAATGTCATCAAGTAGAAACATTTCAAAGGTATTTTTATTTAATTTCTAAAATGGTATTTCTTTTAACGACAACTTTAAAAATAAGCAAAATATAGAACATCTTAGATAGGTACCTCGGGAGCATTCTTGTTGGTAAAAACATTTTAAAACCTCTAGGGTTAAATACCTAATGGCGCGGATACGCTTGCGAGCCGTTAGATGTTAACCAGGGACGAATTAAAATGTAGAAGAGTAAATACATTTACATTTGGTATTAAAATCTTAACCAGGGACGAATTAGAATGTACAACTCTATGAAACCAAAGGTTCCAACCACAATTTGAGAAAAAAATATAAAACTTTACTGTTATTAATTATTTTTATATGAAACGAAATAAAGTGATTGTGACTATTTTGTTAAAAATACATTTGTCTAAATAAGTGTTTTTTGTTTTTCGTTGTCAGTGATTTACGTTTTTAAGATGAAAAACGTAAGATGACCAATGTTGATGTAAGATGTCCTGTTTTATTTTATGGAATTCAATTTATTGATTGTTTTCTAATCTTAAAATATTCGAAAGTGCATTTCATCACTTTTCAACAGTTTTCGAATATGTTTTATTCATTATAAGGATTTTATTGCAAACCAGAAATATATTCACATCCACTCGGAAAGAAAATGCAAGAGGCCTGGGAGGTTAAAACTTATATTATAATATGCAAAAAACAAAAATAATTATATACGAATACATCTATTATTACAAAATTGTTTATGTGGCATTTTTGTCTAAATGATTAAAATACGTTAAAACTTAGTGTCAAAATGTTTAAAAACAAAATTGGAACACTAATCTCATCATTTACTTCTCAGTTTATCACTACATCAATTAATTGAACATAATTTTTTTTTCACGTAACAAATTAACAATTTTGGATTTCTTAAAATTTATTTTATAAAATACAATATAATTATTTAACTTAATTAAACATGTTTACCATTACGAGAGTCTAACACTCGAGTGTAAAGGGAAAAAAATAAAAATTAAAACTTAACATACATATGTATGTAAGTGAAAAGATTTTTGTTTTTTTATGTAATAATATATAAAATAAAATTATGAGATGTCACCGTGATTCAAATTAGCCAAATTATTTAAGGTAGTAAAGTTTATTTTATTTTTAAATTTATTAGAGCCTGGTTCTAATAATTATTGCTTAAAATATTCCGTTGAAGGAATAATTTGATTAATTATAACGATTTTAGATAAAAGAAATAACACAATTTTAAACAATTAAACTAAAACTGTAAATTTCATTTAAAAATATGTGAAATTGACCGGAAAGGAAATCTATACCGGCAACAAAGGATTTCAAAAATATATAAAAAAATTATAAAATCATAATAATACGTAGGTATTTTTAAACGAAAAAATAAACCAAAACAACGCAAAAAACTAGATAATTCATCAAAGTATTTATAAAAGTAATAGATTTTATTCAAAGGGTAGAAAAGAGAAATGAATTTACGAAAAATATACAACACTGATTGAAATAATTACTAGGAAATAATAATTTTGACTTACCATTATTTTGTTTCTTAAAACAAACAACACATGTTTACGATATTAAATTGTGATATTAAGCACTGAATATAAGACTGACATGTTTAGTTGTTCACTACACGAGCTTTGTGTTCAATCTGATTTTGTAAGGGCGCGAACCTTCTAAGGTAAACTCAGGAGACAGCCCCAATGATATTTCTGGAAAGGTGTGCCAATGACAGCCTTAATCCCGTTTCGAGCGCCGCGGCGGCGAAACTTGTAAGCTACATTCAACGTTGGCGATCATAGCGGCAAAAATGCGCACTATCGAAATAATACATTTGGAATTTGATTGTTTGATAGTATTTTATATTGAGTTATATGTTTGCCCATAAAATCGCTAGTAAAAAATGTTATATTTTGATGACGTTACATGTCGCATTGACGGCGAACACGCATATTTGCGATCGGAATTGCAAAAATGTAGTATTCAAATAATTCGTATGAAAAAATATATATTCCGATGAAAATATTATCCGATATAGCTCCTTGGTCTTTGACCCAGAGGTCACGGGTTCGAATCCCGGCGTTAGATTTTTTTTGTTTTTGTTTTCGTGTTTGTTTTTGTTATATTATCAATAAAATAGTGTACGAAATATTTATGTATCGAGTTCCAGAGTGATACTCTTAGCATCCCCCTGGTGAGTGGCAATGACTTAAGGAGATGCCATACGTAGTAATGCAAAATCATATGTTTTTGTTTGAAAATGTTTCAGATGCTTTAATTAAATACTGCGAGTAAAATACATATTGGCCTTTGAAACAGTCGAGTATTTTTTAGATTTTATTGTATAATGTGGCAAATTAAGTAATTTATATAAAATGATCGGAAAAAATATATTTATGCCGGAACATCCACAAAATAAAATAAATTGCACTTTTTGGCCATGTTTTTTCTTGCATAAATCAAAACAGGCGGATGGTGTTAAGCGGGAATTTAAACCTTATCGCCATCTACGTAGGGCTTATTATTGATAGCGGCTCAATTTAAAATATTACACGACGTAGTGCATCGCCTTAAGCAATGTTTAGTAACAAAATGCTTCACAATCTTTCACTTCTCTATCTCCTTCCCATCCCTACCCCCTCATCTTCAAAAGGGTTCAATGATATTTCATCAAAATGACAACACACCTTTAAAAAGTGATATAGTCATTAAAAGTGATGAACTGTCATTTTCATGAGATACCCGATCACCCTTCAAAACATACCAATTGGGAATATCAGTCTCACTGGCTCCTAATAAAAAGTAAAACTTTTTGATGCACCTTAATTACTATAAAAGGCAACTATATACATTTGGGAATTTTCAATTAAGTAAAATGAAAATTCGATTTCGTTGTATGGGATGACAGCTATTTACAATAATTTAATCCTTTCTCCCTTCTTTTCCACTAAAAACACCCTCCACACAGCATCCCAGAGATGACATAGGCCCTGAGGGAAATTACTTTTCTCGGGGTCTTCTTTGCGGAGTTAAGAGGAAGCTACAAGCCAAAAATGTGTATATTCTTGGTATACCTTATATCGTAGGTAATAAGGCATCACAATCGCTTGACAAAAGGAGTCTAGAAACGTTCGATTTCAAGCACAAAACTAGTTTTAATTCTTTTCGTAAATAATTTTATAAGAAAGAAAAAAAGTTAATCAAGTGAAAATGTCACAGATAATCTTAGCTAGAATACTGTATTTTTTAAAGTTGTTTCCTTTGTGCGTTCATACATTTCTTTTAAAAAAATATGTTTTTTAGTAGTTTGCATATTTATGGGAGAAACTGGATTGACGAAAGATTTTGTACGCGGTCGTAAAAATTTTTTGCGGGTATTATGGGTGATTTATTAATTGATTTATTTATTTCGACAGGAGATGGCCCTCCTGTCGAAAGGTTTAAAATATAACCTCAACTACACCGAACGCAACTATAGTGATGCCATCGAAAATGTTGCAGTGGATGTGGAAACGGCGTTACATAAAGCTCCACGAAAATTCCAGTATCAAAGTGCAGAAGTGCTAAAAGACCTTATCCCCAAAAATATCCCCTCATTCAATCCAGAAACCCTCCATGCCAAGACCATTCGAAACAAGCTAAATACCGAAAACTTAATATTAACAAAGGCCGATAAAGGCAACACGGTAATAATTATGCCCAGAAGTGAATATAACTCAAAAATTGGCAATTTTCTTAACAATAAGGATTTTGAAATATTACGTTCAGACCCCACTAATAAATACCAACAACATGTAAAGAATGCTTTAAAAGACTGTAAAAACCCAGTATTCATAGATTTGTCATATTATGACAAAGTTAAATTACTCACTAAAAACCCTAAAATCCCCAGGTTATATGGGTTCTTAAAAATCCGCAAAAGTGACTCACCAATTCGCCCAGTAGTTGCCTGCTGTAATGCCCCAAATTTTAAATTAGCCTCTCTTGTTACTAATGTGTTTAATAATTCCAATGTGTTTTCCCCTAATTATACAATTAAAAATTCCATAGAATTAGTGAATCATTTGAAAGACTTAGTTCTCCCATCTAACTCTAAACTCATTTCATTTGATGTTATAAACTTATTTCCGAATATCCCTGTGTCTGAATGTAAAACTTTAGTATCTAACTTACTTAATAATTCCCATTTATCTAACGACCTCTCTAATGATCTCTCTCGCCTTTTTAATTTGTGCTTAAATCAAAATTATTTTAAATTCAATGATGTGGTGTACCAACAAAAAGATGGCCTTGCAATGGGATCGCCCACCAGCCCGGTATTAGCTGACATATTCATGGATAATATTGAAAACAAAATATTTGAATCTAAATCCCCTTTGTTAAAAAATGTTCTTTTGTGGAAACGGTATGTCGACGATATAATTTGTATTTGGACGGGCTCAGACCGTCAACTCAACTCCTTCCTATCACTCCTTAATTCCTTCCACTCGAAAATCCAGTTCACACTAGAGATAGGCGTAAACTCCAACTTAAATTTTCTAGATCTCTCTTTAACCATTATTAACAACAAAATTAGCTTCAACATTTATAGAAAACCTACATTTACCGACACTATAATACATAATACCTCCAACCACCCTATGTCACACAAACACTCCTCTTTCCACAGCATGATTCACCGGCTTGTTACTATCCCCTTATCTAATAATAATTTTTCTAATGAACTACTTACAATTAAACAAATAGCCATCAACAACGGATATGACTCCGGTCTAATTGATAAAATCCTCTCAAAAAAACTTCGCCGAATCACAACAAATAAATTCCTATATAATACCCTCCCAACTATTAATAATAATAATGCTCCCACCCAATGGCGTAGAATTTTGTATATAAGTTAATTGTCTTCCCTTTGCATATCTAAACTTCCTTCAGAAATAAGGCCGGCCTTCTATACTAACAATAATTTAGCAAAAATTTTAATTAATTCTAAAGACAAAGAGGATCAATTAAGCCACTCTGGCATCTATAGACTAAATTGCAACGATTGCCCAGCAACCTATATAGGAAAAACCGCGCGAAATATAAATATTAGAGTTAAAGAACATATCGGGTGCTTAACACACACAGGCTTCTCAGAATTTGCTGAACATTTAATCAATACTAACCACACATTTAATAAAAATACGGGAGTCCAAATAATTCATAAAAATAAAATAGGAATACGCCTGAATAACTTAGAAGCTTTGGAAATCTCTAAATCAACGAAAAATAATTCCCAAATTTTAAATAAACAGATAGAATTAACCAACAGCCCGATTTTAAAGTTGTTTCCTTGCTCCAACCTAACCCATAACCCCCACCCTTCCTTTGGTCCTCCCCCAACCCCTCCCCCTATCCCTTCCCCATCCCCTCCACCAACCAGTCTCTGATGTTCTCTCCCTCTACTACATACTTTCTCTTTCTTTTATGTTTACCTTATACCTTACTCTGTATTATAATTTAGTATTATATTTTATTGTCCTGATGAAGATTGAGTCCAATCGAAACCGGTCGACTAATATAACTCGAAATTAAAGTGGTTTAAAACTAAGTGTTTGTTTCATTTTGTATAATGTCAAGCCACAAAGTGTTTGCTTTCTTCGATAATATTTTTTATTCTATAAACGGTATGAAAAGTGATGTGATAGTTTTCTTACTCATTACCTACACAAAATAAATGTGTTTTAAACATATCGAATTCTATCAAAATTGAGGACGTTTTGAGTCAAAATGTTCCGGTAAGTTTTTTTGTTAACATTTTCATCTTAAAAAAATATTTTTTAGAAATACCTATCAAATGTCATCAAGTAGAAACATTTCAAAGGTATTTTTATTTAATTTCTAAAATGGTATTTCTTTTAACGACAACTTTAAAAATAAGCAAAATATAGAACATCTTAGATAGGTACCTCGGGAGCATTCTTGTTGGTAAAAACATTTTAAAACCTCTAGGGTTAAATACCTAATGGCGCGGATACGCTTGCGAGCCGTTAGATGTTAACCAGGGACGAATTAAAATGTAGAAGAGTAAATACATTTACATTTGGTATTAAAATCTTAACCAGGGACGAATTAGAATGTACAACTCTATGAAACCAAAGGTTCCAACCACAATTTGAGAAAAAAATATAAAACTTTACTGTTATTAATTATTTTTATATGAAACGAAATAAAGTGATTGTGACTATTTTGTTAAAAATACATTTGTCTAAATAAGTGTTTTTTGTTTTTCGTTGTCAGTGATTTACGTTTTTAAGATGAAAAACGTAAGATGACCAATGTTGATGTAAGATGTCCTGTTTTATTTTATGGAATTCAATTTTTTGATTGTTTTCTAATCTTAAAATATTCGAAAGTGCATTTCATCACTTTTCAACAGTTTTCGAATATGTTTTATTCATTATAAGGATTTTATTGCAAACCAGAAATATATTCATATCCACTCGGAAAGAAAATGCAAGAGGCCTGGGAGGTTAAAACTTATATTATAATATGCAAAAAACAAAAATAATTATATACGAATACATCTATTATTACAAAATTGTTTATGTGGCATTTTTGTCTAAATGATTAAAATACGTTAAAACTTAGTGTCAAAATGTTTAAAAACAAAATTGGAACACTAATCTCATCATTTACTTCTCAGTTTATCACTACATCAATTAATTGAACATAATTTTTTTTTCACGTAACAAATTAACAATTTTGGATTTCTTAAAATTTATTTTATAAAATACAATATAATTATTTAACTTAATTAAACATGTTTACCATTACGAGAGTCTAACACTCGAGTGTAAAGGGAAAAAATAAAAATTAAAACTTAACATACATATGTATGTAAGTGAAAAGATTTTTGTTTTTTTATGTAATAATATATAAAATAAAATTATGAGATGTCACCGTGATTCAAATTAGCCAAATTATTTAAGGTAGTAAAGTTTATTTTATTTTTAAATTTATTAGAGCCTGGTTCTAATAATTATTGCTTAAAATATTCCGTTGAAGGAATGATTTGATTAATTATAACGATTTTAGATAAAAGAAATAACACAATTTTAAACAATTAAACTAAAACTGTAAATTTCATTTAAAAATATGTGAAATTGACCGGAAAGGAAATCTATACCGGCAACAAAGGATTTCAAAAATATATAAAAAAATTATAAAATCATAATAATACGTAGGTATTTTTAAACGAAAAAATAAACCAAAACAACGCAAAAAACTAGATAATTCATCAAAAGATTTATAAATGTAATAGATTTTATTCAAAGGGTAGAAAAGAGAAATGAATTTACGAAAAATATACAACACTGATTGAAATAATTACTAGGAAATAATAATTTTGACTTACCATTATTTTGATTCTTAAAACAAACAACACATGTTTACGATATTAAATTGTGATATTAAGCACTGAATATATGACTGAGATGTTTAGTTGTTCACTACACGAGCTCTGTGTTCAAACTGATTTTGTAAGGGCGCGAACCTTCTAAGGTAAACTCAGGAAACAGCCCTAATGATATTTCTGGAAAGGTGTGCCAATGACAGCCTTAATCCCGTTTCGAGCGCCGCGGCGGCGAAACTTGTAAGCTACATTCAACGTTGGCGATCATAACTAACTAACTAACCATCACGCCGTTTCCCCGCAGGGGTAGGCAGAGAGGACGGACCGCCAAACAACTCGGTCTTGGCACACACTCCTTGCCTCATTCACATTCATACATCGTCTCATACATACTCTTCTATTATTCTGACTCTTGACATGGCCCGACTCGAGTATCTGATTCACTTGATCGTGCCATGTCTTCCTCGGGCGTCCCCGACTTCTGCTACCATTCACATTTGCATCATATATCCTCCTTACACTCCTATCTTCGCTCATTCGCTCTACATGCCCAAACCATCTAAGCGTCCCTTTCTTAATCTTACTCATTACGCTTACATCAGCCTTGCACTCTTTGCGGATCTCCACATTCCTCACACGATCAAACATGGTTTTACCACACATACGCCACATACGCCTCAGGGATCTCACTTAATTTTTTGAATTTCCTTAAATACCTGCCTAATTATAATATGGTGGGTTTTATTTATGCACGTAAGTACTCGGTAACTGCAATGCGTCCAATACTAATTAGGTAGGAACCAAATTTCGCCGAAAGATATTATAACCATAACAGAAACTCACAAAAGGTTGGTACCTACTTAACGAAAGCCATGGGTTTTACTGCAATTTAATGGCCACTGTTAATGTGAACTACATAATAATAATTATTTCGTGAAAATCCAATATTAGGATGAGTCACTTCCACAATTACTTTACCTGCCCTACAAGCAAACGACGATTAAAAATAAACAAATCGAAAATATAATTCTAAACTAAACTTAAAACATTTTCCTGTAGATTTGTATGTTTTGAATTCTTATTTATGTTCGTTAACCCCTCAGTCCTCTGGAATATTGACCGTTATATTTCCTAAAGACCGAAATAAATTTAATATTTCTAAACGTATCCAACAACTAAAATCTGTTTATGAAAGGTGATGAAAGAGGAGTTTAATTTTTATTATCTCTAAATAGTATAAAATAAAGTCGCTATTCGCGTCTGTCTGTTTCTGCGCTTATTTCTTCTAAACTACGCAACGGATTTTTATAGAGTTTTCACTAACATTTAGAGAATTTCTTCCGGAATGTTTATATATACAATACATGCATAGGTATTATATTTATAAAAGAGTATAGAAAAGTCGTAAAAAATATATTTTACATTGTTAACGCTGGCTAAACCTTATGAAATATAACGAAATAATGTACCGCGGAATTGTATATCTTAAAAATGCCTACAGAAAAGTCCGTTTTGGTTTATGTCTATCTCCTAAAGATAACCCCCAGCAACGCCGGGTACACGTTGGCTAGTTAGGAATAGACATACTTTTTGAAAACAAACGAAAAAAAATTAACATGGTCAATCTTACGTTTTTTCGTCAAAACACTAAATTAAAATTACTGAAACGAACAAACGACAAAAACAACATATTTTAATAAAAAAATGTATTTATATGAATAGTGCACATATAATAGGAATTGGGGAATTTTTTCGAATGTTTGTTCTACACGAGGGTAGATAAAATAAATCAGATTGTCGGGTTGATCTAGACGGAATATGAAGATTTATTAAATTGGTAAGTTCTGGTAATAATTAATTATAACAATGCTTAGATATTTGATTTGTTCGTCATTGAAAGGATGAATAATTATTCTTCTCAGTTTGTATCAAATATTTATAAATTATTAGGTACATTTGATAAGATAAAATAAAATGTCAAAGTGCGTGATTACGAATTGGTGGGATTTTTTCATTGAGAGTTGAAAGTTAACAAAATATTAATATTTTTTATTCTATAAACGGTATGAAAAGTGATGTGACAGTTTTCTTACTCATTACCTACACAAAATAAATGTGTTTTAAACATATCGAATTCTATCAAAATTGAGGACGTTTTGAGTCAAAATGTTCCGGTAAGTTTTTTTGTTAACATTTTCATCTTAAAAAAATATTTTTTAGAAATACCTATCAAATGTCATCAAGTAGAAACATTTCAAAGGTATTTTTATTTAATTTCTAAAATGGTATTTCTTTTAACGACAACTTTAAAAATAAGCAAAATATAGAACATCTTAGATAGGTACCTCGGGAGCATTCTTGTTGGTAAAAACATTTTAAAACCTCTAGGGTTAAATACCTAATGGCGCGGATACGCTTGCGAGCCGTTAGATGTTAACCAGGGACGAATTAAAATGTAGAAGAGTAAATACATTTACATTTGGTATTAAAATCTTAACCAGGGACGAATTAGAATGTACAACTCTATGAAACCAAAGGTTCCAACCACAATTTGAGAAAAAAATATAAAACTTTACTGTTATTAATTATTTTTATATGAAACGAAATAAAGTGATTGTGACTATTTTGTTAAAAATACATTTGTCTAATTATAAAAACCTATGTATTCAAGGAAAATAATACAAAATTTGTGACATAGAACTCAGCTAATTAGGTACAATACTTATGTTACCCTGCAAAAATAATTTACATTTTTTTTTATTTTTTTTTTTTATAAATTTAATTTAGATTAAATTTGATAATATTATTATTAAGTTCTGCAAGTGTTTTAGTTTTTTATTATTGTGACAGCTGTTTTGGCTTACAAGGCCATTTTCAAACTGTGGTTAGTCCACATTGAGACGACGTATTTATGCTATTTCAAATGTAAATTTTGAAGGTGATTTATTACTGGTTACACCGATGACAATATGATCTATTGTTGGTTAAACCAATCTATGTTTTCCCCTCAGTAAATGGTAATGAGTTCTTAATTATTTACTAATGACTTTATTGCTATGAATTATTTGGGTGCATTATACTGCTTGGGTTTTGTGAAACTACTGAGAAGTGGTGAGTAAATTATTTTCCGTACTTTATTAATTAGTGTTAAGTTTGGGTCATTCGTTCGTTTATTGATTTCTTATTGTTCAAGTTATAATAATAATAATAATTATAATTGGATAATTTGTATAGCGCCGTTTTTGTGAAAAATCACCTCAAGGGCGCTGTACAATGTATTTCCTAGGATCTACATTTGTTATTTAGACCAACTGTGCCAGCACGAGGTTCGTCATCCGTTCAGGCATGTGTCTGCCGCCAATATAGCGCTGACATGTGTCTGCTGCCAATAAAGAGCGCTGACACAACATCCTCACATAGACAACAAACCTTGGCAGCACCGCTGTGACGCTCGACGAAGACAGAAGATGGAGACTCTGCTGCAAGAGTCCTAGGTAGCGAAGGAACTGTACCAGCTGCTGCAGGGAGAGAGACTACCCCGTCCACCAACTGTGCCAGCACGAGGCTCGTCATCCGTTCAGGCATGTGTCCGCCGCTAATATAGCGCTGACATGTGTCTGCTGCCAATAAAGAGCGCCGACACAACTTCCTCACATAGATAACAGACCTTGGCAGCACCGCTGTGCAAAATCACCTCATCCTAGTTTACCTAAGTCTCTCCAGTCACCTCCCAGCCTTTCATGCCACCCAGTGCATCCTCTCGACCCTTTCAGACTCCTTCCTGGCTCCAATACATTATTTCTATTGTCGTGATCCGACGATTTCACACCTCTGTCTCAGACCCTTAGGGCTCGCTTATCGCAGGCTATCATAAGCAAAATCTTGAACCAAAGTCAATTTAATCTAATGCCCTTTTCTATATGCAATGGTTTAGGACCCTTGTTGTTAAGTGGGGTATGATTATTCACCAAGAGATGTTCTGCGAATTTTAAGGATGTGTTTTTATTATTATAACATCGTATATGTTCTTTGAATCTAGTTGAGAATGCCCTCCCCGTTTGTCCGATGTAAGTGGCGTTACAATCGGCGTGGTCACATTTTAATTCATATATGCCACTGTTATTGAGTATAGGGATTTTACTTTTAGAGTTTTTAAGGCTTGTTCCTAAATTATTGTTTGTTCGAAAAGCTATATTTAAACCACATTTTTTAATTTATTTTGCAATTTTTTCAGATATTGGGCCGAGGAATTCGAGACATGCAAATTTTTCTATATTTTTGTTATTTACCGGATATATTAAATTGATTTTATTTTTATATTTGTTATTTTTTATTATTTTTTCAATGTTATTTGCCTCATAGCCGTTGTTAATCGCGATCGTTTTTATCGTTTCCTTTTCTTTTATATAAGCTTTATTGTCTAAGGGAATGTTAATGAGTCTATGTACCATTGAATGGTAAGCTGATAATTTATGGGACCAAGGATGATTTGAATTTGAATTTATTGTTGTATCTGTAAAAGTTGGTTTTCTAAATATTTCAAAGGTATGTTTATTATTACTTTTACCAATTGTCAGATCTAAAAACTTAACACTAATTAATAAAGTACGGAAAATAATTAACTCACCACTTCTCAGTATTTTCACAAAACCCAAGCAGTATAATGCACCCAAATAATTCATAGCAATAAAATCATTAGTAAATAATTAAGAACTCATGACCATTTACTGAGGGGAAAACAAAGATTGGTTTAATCAACAATAGATCATATTGTCATCGGTGTAACCAGTAATAAATCACCTTCAAAATTTACATTTGAAATAGCATAAATACGTCGTCTCAATGTGGACTAACCACAGTTTGAAAATGGCCTTGTAAGCCGAAACAGCTGTCACAATAATAAAAAACAATAAATAAGTAAACAAAACAATGCAACCTACCGGCGACAATATTATATACGCAGTCAGTCTGGCATATTACGACAATTCGCCAAAAGGTTCGAGTCTACCGCCTATGCATAATTGCCGCGCTGTCGAAGATTCCTGAAATACACAGAATGTGCGAGTGCCTCGGATTTAGTTGCAATTCATCTACCTACTGTTGCCACCGGCCGAACAGTATAAATAAGCCCGACGCAGTGAGTCAGTCAGTCAGTCATCAATCTGCCGTCAGTGGACAAATCTCACGAGTGACGATCGGTGCGCCCCGCGCCCTCCCGCAAAGGACAATACACCCGGCTTTGCCCGTACAATCATGGACTCTATCGGGACATCATCTTAGCGCCTCGGCCACGTCCCTGGCCAGCGCTACACGGATTACAGCGCCCTGGTTCCAGCGTCTCTAACCAACGCTTCATCCACGCATCATGACCACCACGAGGACCCGCAGCATCCTCACTGGTCTACGCAGCTCCCGCCCAACCGCCTACAAGGTCCGCCGCACCTTCGGCCTTTCTATGGAAACAGTTTTTTCAGGCTCTATGGTACCAAACGGGCTGATTTTTTGAAAAAGTGATAAAAATCGTTATCCAAAACGAAATCAGTCATAAAATCTACATAAAGTTGTATTTTTAGAAAAATCACGAGTTTTATGGACGATAATTTCAGACTTGGGTACAAAAAATGGAAGCAGTTTTTTCAATCTCTATGGTAACAAACGGGATGAAATTTTGGAATAGTGATAAGAATCATGATCCAAAACGATTTCAGTCACAAAATTTGCATTAAGTTGGATTTTTAGAAAAATCACGAATCTTTTGGACGCTAATTTCAGACTTGGGTTCGAACTATGTAAACAGTTTTTTCAGGCTCTATAGTACCAAACGGGATGATTTTTTGAAATAGTGATAAGAATCGTTATCCAAAACGATTTTAGTCACAAAATTTCCATAAAGTTGGATTTTTTGAAAAATCACGATTTTTATGGACGCTTATTTCAGACTTGGGTTCGATCTATGGAAGCAGTTTTTTTAGGCTCTATGGTACCATACGGGATGATTTTTTGAAAAAAGTGATAAGAATCGTTATCCAAAACGAAATCAGTCATAAAATCAACATCAAATTGTATTTTAAGAAAAAAAACGAGTTTTATGGACGATAATTTCAGACTTGGGTTCGATCTATGGAAACAGTTTTTTCAGGCTCTATGGTACAAAACGGGCTGATTTTTTGAAAAAGTGATAAAAATCGTTATCCAAAACGAAATCAGTCATAAAATCTACATAAAGTTGTATTTTAAGAAAAATCACGAGTTTTATGGACGCTTATTTCAGACTTGGGTTCGATCTATGGAAACAGTTTTTTCAGGCTCTATGGTACGAAACGGGATGATTTTTTGAAAAAAGTGATAAGAATCGTTATACAAAACGAAATCAGTCATAAAATCAACATAAAATTGTATTTTTAGAAAAATCACGAGTTTTATGGACGATAATTTCAGACTTGGGTTCGATCTATGGAAACAGTTTTTTCAGCCTCGATGGTACCAAACGGGCTGAAATTTTGAAATAATGATAAGAATCGTTAGCCAAAACGAATTCAGTCACAACATTTAAATAAAGTTGTATTTTTAGAAAAATCATGAGTTTTATGGACGATAATTTCAGACTTGGGTTCGAAAATTGGAAGCAATTTTTTCAATCTCTATGGTAACAAACGGGCTGAAATTTTGGAATAGTGATAAGAATCATGATCCAAAACGATTTCAGTCACAAAATTTTCATTAAGTTGGATTTTTAGAAAAATTACGATTCTTTTGGAGTCTAATTTCAGACTTGGGTTCGAACTATGGAAACAGTTTTTTCAGGCTCTATGGTACCAAACGGGATGATTTTTTGAAAAAAGTGATAAAAATCGTTATCCAAAACGAAATCAGTCATAAAATCTACATAAAGTTGTATTTTTAGAAAAATCACGAGTTCTATGGACGATAATTTCAGACATGGGTTCGATCTATGGAAACAGTTTTTTCAGGCTCTATGGTACCAAACGGGCTGATTTTTTGAAAAAAGTGATAAAAATCGTTATCCAAAACGAAATCAGTCATAAAATCTACATAATATTGTATTTTTAGAAAAATCACGAGTTTTATGGACGATAATTTCAGACTTGGGTTTAAAAATTGGAAGCAGTTTTTTCAAGCTCTATGGTACCAAACGGACTGAAATTTTGGATTAGTGATAAGAATCATGATCCAAAACGATTTCAGTAACATAATCTGCATAAAGTTGTATTTTTTGAAAAATGACTTTTTGGACGCTTATTTCAGACTTGGGCTCGAACTTTGGAAGAAGTTTTTTCGATCCAAAACGATTTCAGTCACAAAATTTCCATAAAGTTGGATTTTTTTAAAAATCACGATTTTTATGGACGCTAATTTCAGACTTGGGTTCGATCTATGGAAACAGGTTTTTCAGGCTCTATGGTACCAAACGGGCTGAAATTTTGAAATAGTGATAAGAATCGTTATCCAAACGAATTCAGTCATAAAATCTACATAAAGTTGTATTTTTAGAAAAATCACGAGTTCTATGGACGATAATTTCAGACATGGGTTCGATCTATGGAAACAGTTTTTTCAGGCTCTATGGTACCAAACGGGCTGATTTTTTGAAAAAAGTGATAAAAATCGTTATCAAAACGAAATCAGTCATAAAATCTACATAATATTGTATTTTTAGAAAAATCACGAGTTTTATGGACGATAATTTCAGACTTGGGTTTAAAAATTGGAAGCAGTTTTTTCAAGCTCTATGGTACCAAACGGACTGAAATTTTGGATTAGTGATAAGAATCATGATCCAAAACGATTTCAGTAACATAATCTGCATAAAGTTGTATTTTTTGAAAAATGACTTTTTGGACGCTTATTTCAGACTTGGGCTCGAACTTTGGAAGAAGTTTTTTCGATCCAAAACGATTTCAGTCACAAAATTTCCATAAAGTTGGATTTTTAAAAATCACGATTTTTATGGACGCTAATTTCAGACTTGGGTTCGATCTATGGAAACAGTTTTTTCAGGCTCTATGGTACCAAACGGGCTGAAATTTTGAAATAGTGATAAGAATCGTTATCCAAACGAATTCAGTCATAAAATCTACATAAAGTTGTATTTTTAGAAAAATCACGAGTTCTATGGACGATAATTTCAGACATGGGTTCGATCTATGGAAACAGTTTTTTCAGGCTCTATGGTACCAAACGGGCTGATTTTTTGAAAAAAGTGATAAAAATCGTTATCCAAAACGAAATCAGTCATAAAATCTACATAATATTGTATTTTTAGAAAAATCACGAGTTTTATGGACGATAATTTCAGACTTGGGTTTAAAAATTGGAAGCAGTTTTTTCAAGCTCTATGGTACCAAACGGACTGAAATTTTGGATTAGTGATAAGAATCATGATCCAAAACGATTTCAGTAACATAATCTGCATAAAGTTGTATTTTTTGAAAAGTGACTTTTTGGACGCTTATTTCAGACTTGGGCTCGAACTTTGGAAGAAGTTTTTTCGATCCAAAACGATTTCAGTCACAAAATTTCCATAAAGTTGGATTTTTTTAAAAATCACGATTTTTATGGACGCTAATTTCAGACTTGGGTTCGATCTATGGAAACAGTTTTTTCAGGCTCTATGGTACCAAACGGGCTGAAATTTTGAAATAGTGATAAGAATCGTTATCCAAACGAATTCAGTCATAAAATCTACATAAAGTTGTATTTTTAGAAAAATCACGAGTTCTATGGACGATAATTTCAGACATGGGTTCGATCTATGGAAACAGTTTTTTCAGGCTCTATGGTACCAAACGGGCTGATTTTTTGAAAAAAGTGATAAAAATCGTTATCCAAAACGAAATCAGTCATAAAATCTACATAATATTGTATTTTTAGAAAAATCACGAGTTTTATGGACGATAATTTCAGACTTGGGTTTAAAAATTGGAAGCAGTTTTTTCAAGCTCTATGGTACCAAACGGACTGAAATTTTGGATTAGTGATAAGAATCATGATCCAAAACGATTTCAGTAACATAATCTGCATAAAGTTGTATTTTTTGAAAAATGACTTTTTGGACGCTTATTTCAGACTTGGGCTCGAACTTTGGAAGAAGTTTTTTCGATCCAAAACGATTTCAGTCACAAAATTTCCATAAAGTTGGATTTTTTTAAAAATCACGATTTTTATGGACGCTAATTTCAGACTTGGGTTCGATCTATGGAAACAGTTTTTTCAGGCTCTATGGTACCAAACGGGCTGAAATTTTGAAATAGTGATAAGAATCGTTATCCAAACGAATTCAGTCACAAAATCTACATAAAGTTGTATTTTTAGAAAAATCACGAGTTTTATGGACGCAATGGTTCGAACTTTGGAAACACTTTTATCAGTCTCTATGAGACCGAATGTCACAAAATCTCTATAAAATTGTATTTTTAGAAAAATCATGACTCTTTTGGACGCTAATTTCAGACTTTTGTTCGATCTTTGGAAGCAGTTTTTCTAGTTCTGTCAAAATCTGATACCATAGACAAAATCATTTACCACAAACAAACAAAAAATTCTCACGTTCTAAATCGCTTCTTTTCAAAGCATTCATTTTAATTTTACAAAAAGACATATTTAATAAAACTTGACAACAAACCTTGACATAAAAATCTACAGATTGGGTATTCGGAAAACTGACAAACCGAGAAGTATAAAAGTTGAATTTCCGGAAGCTAAATGGCCGAAAATTCTACTAAAAAAGAAAGACACTCTAAAGAATCATATCCGAATTTATCAAGACCAGTCTTTTCTACAACGTAAATATTTAATAGATTAAAGAGAAGAACTGGAAAAAAGGAAGTCTTCAGGTGAAACGGATATCACAATAAAATATATTAATAACAATCCTACAATCGTTAAAACGATCCCAAAAAACTAAACACTAAAATTTCATTATACTATCAAAACGTACGTGGAATTCGGACAAAATTACAGGACCTGAAAACAAACATACCAACCTTAAACTACAACTCCTACGCCTTCACTGAGACTTGGCTAAATAAAAACATTGAAACTTCCGAATTGGGCTTCTTTAATCACACAGTATATAGAAAAGACAGAAGCGAAAGCATTAAAACCAGAGGAGGAGGTGTATTGTTATCCATAAACAATAGACTCAAATCAAGAAAACTCAAGTGCATACATACACATCTTGAACAATTATTCATCATGGTGTCCACCAAAAGTGAAAAAATCATCATTGGCTGTATTTACATTCCCCCATCTTCCGACGCCCAATTATACAAGGACCACTACTTCGAAATCGAAACAATCAGAAGGAAATTTCCTGGCGCCACCACGATTATGACAGGAGACTACAATCTGCCAAATGTCATGTGGGACATAGATAACATTAAAACTTCTACCACGGACAACATCAACCATGGTTCTCATGAGATAATCGAGATGTCAAATTTTCTAAATCTACGACAGTTTAACTATGTACTCAATATTAATTCTCGTCTTCTCGACCTAGTTTTTCCAAATTCTTTATTTGTTAAAGTATCCGCATCTATTGAATCTATACTCCCAATAGACAAATATCACCCCCCTCTACTGATCGAATGCAACTGTTCAATTAAAAAAAATAAATCCATCGGCATCAACAAAATTGAACTTCTTCAAAGCCGATTTTAATCAAATCACCAATCTTTTATCTTCAACTGACTGGAACTTCTTGGACTCTGAAGAAAACATAAATAGAATAGTAGATAAATTTTACTCAATTTTAAATAAATCTATTGATTCACTTGTACCTGTCTCAAAAATGTATGTACATAACTATCCAAAGTGGTTCAGTAACGATCTCATTAAAATAATTAGAGACAAAAAAATAGCTCATAAAATCTACAAATCAACACGCAATCCTATTGATGACGCTAAATTTAACGAACTCAGAAAGTCAACCAAAAAAATTTCCAAGCAATGTTATAAAAAGTGCATCGACAAATGTGAAGAATTGGCTCTTGCCAACCCCCATAACATCTTTAAATTTTCAAAATTACTTTACAACAATGACTCCGGTATTCCCTCTAACATGTATTTAGATAACAAAACGGCAGATAATTCCCAAGAAGTTGTTGATCTGTTTGCTGAATTCTTCAGTAAAATCTATGCTTCTACAAACAACTCACCAATGCTCGACGCCACAACACCTTATAATAATAACATCGATTTCAATCAATGCATATTTGAAGAACGTGATATAAGAACCAAATTAAAATCCCTTGTCCTTAACAAATCGGCTGGTCCTGATAACATCCCACCAATCTTCTTATCGAAATGCTCATCAGTATTGACTTATCCTCTAACTAAACTTTTTAATGTGTTCATAAAAACTGGCATTTTTCCGATAAAATGGAAATCAAGCTTTCTGTCTCCAATATTCAAGAAAGGTGATAAATCTGATATATCCAACTATAGACCTATCTGTATCCAGTCTTCAATCCCGAAAATACTTGAATCTGTCCTGCTCTCTAAACTCTCGCCTGAAATCAATAGAGTAATTTCATATCGACAACACGGTTTCATAGCAAAAAGATCTACTCTAACAAACTTAATGATATATCAGGAATATATAACTAATTCCATAAACAATCGTCTTCAAACAGATGTAGTGTACACAGACTTAAGTAAGGCTTTCGAAAAAGTCTCACATAAAATTATTTAAAGCAAACTAAGATCCCTAGGTATAACTGGGCATATTTTAAGATGGTTCGAAACTACCTTCACAAAAAAAAATATCAGTAAAAATCAATTCACATTTTTCACATCACTTTGAAATCTTCACCGGAGTCCCACAGGGGTCACATCTGGGCCCAGTGTTATTTTCCTTGTTTATCAACGACATAACTACCATCTTTGATGGAGTTATGATACTTTTATTTGCGGACGATTTAAAAATTTACAAAACAATAACTAATCTTAATGACTGTAGCGTATTGCAATCAAATCTTGTGAGGCTACAAGAGTGGTGCACCCTTAATGAACTGTTTCTCAACATTGAAAAATGTCAATCAATAACTTTTACCCGAATCAAAAATCCCATTAAATATCAATATAGTATCAACAACAATGTCCTAAAAAGAGTCGAACAACTTAAGGACCTTGGTATATTATTTGACAGTAAATTAACTTTTGTTCCTCATATAAATGAAATAACCAACAAGGCCATGAAATGCCTGGGGTTCATTCTGAGGACGATAAAAGAATTTAAAACAATTAATTCCTTCAAATTGCTTTATACTGGGTTGGTAAGAAGTAATTTGGAGTACAACTCAACAATCTTGGCTCCATTTTATAAGACTCATCAGCAAAAAATCGAAAGAGAACAACATAATTTTCTAAGGTTTATTAATTACAAACTTGGAATACCAATCGAAGAACTTAATTAAACATGTCTAATGGAATTACTAAACCTAAGCGATTTAACTACAAGACGCACAGTGAGTGACTTAGTTTGCCTTTTCAATATATCTAATGGCAACCTGGACGCCCTCGATTTAACGAACTTAATTAATTTGCGTATACCTACCCGTGATACCCGTTTAAATGCTCTATATTTTGTTACCAAATCTGCCAATAATTACTTCGTAAACTCTCCAATTCAAAGGCTTCATACACTTGGAAACAAATATAGTTCAATCGATGTCTATCATTTCCAATCGGTTTCCAAATTTAAAACCAAAATATTAGAACTTTTAAAATAAAACAACAAACATCTAGCTATTGCACCCCTTATTGAATTATTTCCTCAAGATTGACAAAACAGGCTTATACCTACAAACTATCATGTTTATATTTGCTTTTTGCTTGGTTTTATATTATGTCTAATGATAAATGTTATATTATTGCTTTACTATTCTTAATTTATAATCTGCACAATATTTTTTTAATATAAACTATGTAAAATGGCTGACCAATCGCCCTCGATTGAGCAGGCCACTACAACCAGTCAAACGCAGTATATTTGTTAACAATACTGCCAATAATAATTATTTCAATATTGAAGACAATATTAGAGATTTTTAAACGAAAATCTTAAACAGAAAAATCAGAAAAGGAAACGGTCACATCTAGGACTCGAACCCAGGACCCTTGTCTTTCCGGGACAATGCTCTACCAACTGCGCAAATGGGACCCTATTCCCCTCGGTCACTTTTAACTGTATCATACTTCGAATAAGAACTACCAACATTGTCTTCATTTTTTCACCGCACATTTTTATTGGCAACTATCTTTATGTATGATCGCAAGATTCAACCCGAACTAAATGCAATCCAGACAGCGTCTTTTTTTAGATAAACCTATCTTATTTTTTATTTTTAATGTGCGACATCTGTTGACTTTTTCTGCAAGTCTAGAATGAATATTTATTTTTCGGAATAACTTTATTGAGTAAAACCTCAAATTGTAATATTTAAATATTGAAGACAATATAAGAGATTTTTAAACGAAAATCTGAAACAGAAAAATCAGAAAAGGAAACGGTCACATCTGGGACTAGAACCCAGGACCCTTGTCTTTCCGGGACAATGCTCTACCAACTGCGCTAATGGGACCCTATTCCCCTCGGTCACTTTTAACTGTATCATACTTCGAATAAGAACTACCAACATTGTCTTCATTTTTTCACCGCACATTTTTATTGGCAACTATCTTTATGTATGATCGCAAGATTCAACCCGAACTAAATGCAATCCAGACAGCGTCTTTTTTTAGATAAACCTATCTTATTTTTTATTTTTAATGTGCGACATCTGTTGACTTTTTCTGCAAGTCTAGAATGAATATTTATTTTTCGGAATAACTTTATTGAGTAAAACCTCAAATTGTAATATTTAAATATTGAAGACAATATAAGAGATTTTTAAACGAAAATCTGAAACAGAAAAATCAGAAAAGGAAACGGTCACATCTGGGACTCGAACCCAGGACCCTTGTCTTTCCAGGACAATGCTCTACCAACTGCGCTAATGGGACCCTATTCCCCTCGGTCACTTTTAACTGTATCATACTTCGAATAAGAACTACCAACATTGTCTTCATTTTTTCACCGCACATTTTTATTGGCAACTATCTTTATGTATGATCGCAAGATTCAACCCGAACTAAATGCAATCCAGACAACGTCTTTTTTTAGATAAACCTATCTTATTTTTTATTTTTAATGTGCGACATCTGTTGACTTTTTCTGCAAGTCTAGAATGAATATTTATTTTTCGGAATAACTTTATTGAGTAAAACCTCAAATTGTAATATTTAAATATTGAAGACAATATTAGTGATTTTTAAACGAAAATCTGAAACAGAAAAATCAGAAAAGGAAACGGTCACATCTGGGACTCGAACCCAGGACCCTTGTCTTTCCGGGACAATGCTCTACCAATTGCGCTAATGGGACCCTATCCTGCTCGGTCACTTTTAACTGTATCATACTTCGAATAAGAACTACCAACATTGTCTTCATTTTTTCACCGCACATTTTTATTGGCAACTATCTTTATGTATGATCGCAAGATTCAACCCGAACTAAATGCAATCCAGACAGCGTCTTTTAGATAAACCTATCTTATTTTTTATTTTTAATGTGCGACATCTGTTGACTTTTCTGCAAGTCAAGAATGAATATTTATTTTTCGGAATAACTTTATTGAGTAAAACCTCAAATTGTAATATTTAAATATTGAAGACAATATTAGTGATTTTTAAACGAAAATCTGAAACAGAAAAATCAGAAAAGGAAACGGTCACATCTGGGACTCGAACCCAGGACCCTTGTCTTTCCGGGACAATGCTCTACCAACTGCGCTAATGGGACCCTATCCTGCTCGGTCACTTTTAACTGTATCATACTTCGAATAAGAACTACCAACATTGTCTTCATTTTTTCACCGCACATTTTTATTGGCACTTATCTTTATGTATGATCGCAAGATTCAACCCGAACTAAATGCAATCCAGACAGCGTCTTTTAGATAAACCTATCTTATTTTTTATTTTTAATGTGCGACATCTGTTGACTTTTCTGCAAGTCAAGAATGAATATTTATTTTTCGGAATAACTTTATTGAGTAAAACCTCAAATTGTAATATTTAAATATTGAAGACAATATTAGTGATTTTTAAACGAAAATCTGAAACAGAAAAATCAGAAAAGGAAACGGTCACATCTGGGACTCGAACCCAGGACCCTTGTCTTTCCGGGACAATGCTCTACCAACTGCGCTAATGGGACCCTATCCTGCTCGGTCACTTTTAACTGTATCATACTTCGAATAAGAACTACCAACATTGTCTTCATTTTTTCACCGCACATTTTTATTGGCAACTATCTTTATGTATGATCGCAAGATTCAACCCGAACTAAATGCAATCCAGACAGCGTCTTTTAGATAAACCTATCTTATTTTTTATTTTTAATGTGCGACATCTGTTGACTTTTCTGCAAGTCAAGAATGAATATTTATTTTTCGGAATAACTTTATTGAGTAAAACCTCAAATTGTAATATTTAAATATTGAAGACAATATTAGTGATTTTTAAACGAAAATCTGAAACAGAAAAATCAGAAAAGGAAACGGTCACATCTGGGACTCGAACCCAGGACCCTTGTCTTTCTGGGACAATGCTCTACCAACTGCGCTAATGGGACCCTATCCTGCTCGGTCACTTTTAACTGTATCATACTTCGAATAAGAACTACCAACATTGTCTTCATTTTTTCACCGCACATTTTTATTGGCAACTATCTTTATGTATGATCGCAAGTTTCAACCCGAACTAAATGCAATCCAGACAGCGTCTTTTAGATAAACCTATCTTATTTTTTATTTTTAATGTGCGACATCTGTTGACTTTTCTGCAAGTCAAGAATGAATATTTATTTTTCGGAATAACTTTATTGAGTAAAACCTCAAATTGTAATATTTAAATATTGAAGACAATATTAGTGATTTTTAAACGAAAATCTGAAACAGAAAAATCAGAAAAGGAAACGGTCACATCTGGGACTCGAACCCAGGACCCTTGTCTTTCCGGGACAATGCTCTACCAATTGCGCTAATGGGACCCTATCCTGCTCGGTCACTTTTAACTGTATCATACTTCGAATAAGAACTACCAACATTGTCTTCATTTTTTCACCGCACATTTTTATTGGCAACTATCTTTATGTATGATCGCAAGATTCTACCCGAACTAAATGCAATCCAGACAGCGTCTTTTAGATAAACCTATCTTATTTTTTATTTTTAATGTGCGACATCTGTTGACTTTTCTGCAAGTCAAGAATGAATATTTATTTTTCGAATAACTTTATTGAGTAAAACCTCAAATTGTAATATTTAAATATTGAAGACAATATTAGTGATTTTTAAACGAAAATCTGAAACAGAAAAATCAGAAAAGGAAACGGTCACATCTGGGACTCGAACCCAGGACCCTTGTCTTTCCGGGACAATGCTCTACCAACTGCGCTAATGGGACCCTATCCTGCTCGGTCACTTTTAACTGTATCATACTTCGAATAAGAACTACCAACATTGTCTTCATTTTTTCACCGCACATTTTTATTGGCAACTATCTTTATGTATGATCGCAAGATTCAACCCGAACTAAATGCAATCCAGACAGCGTCTTTTAGATAAACCTATCTTATTTTTTATTTTTAATGTGCGACATCTGTTGACTTTTCTGCAAGTCAAGAATGAATATTTATTTTTCGGAATAACTTTATTGAGTAAAACCTCAAATTGTAATATTTAAATATTGAAGACAATATTAGTGATTTTTAAACGAAAATCTGAAACAGAAAAATCAGAAAAGGAAACGGTCACATCTGGGACTCGAACCCAGGACCCTTGTCTTTCCGGGACAATGCTCTACCAATTGCGCTAATGGGACCCTATCCTGCTCGGTCACTTTTAACTGTATCATACTTCGAATAAGAACTACCAACATTGTCTTCATTTTTTCACCGCACATTTTTATTGGCAACTATCTTTATGTATGATCGCAAGATTCAACCCGAACTAAATGCAATCCAGACAGCGTCTTTTAGATAAACCTATCTTATTTTTTATTTTTAATGTGCGACATCTGTTGACTTTTCTGCAAGTCAAGAATGAATATTTATTTTTCGGAATAACTTTATTGAGTAAAACCTCAAATTGTAATATTTAAATATTGAAGACAATATTAGTGATTTTTAAACGAAAATCTTAAACAGAAAAATCAGAAAAGGAAACGGTCACATCTGGGACTCGAACCCAGGACCCTTGTCTTTCCGGGACAATGCTCTACCAACTGCGCTAATGGGACCCTATCCTGCTCGGTCACTTTTAACTGTATCATACTTCGAATAAGAACTACCAACATTGTCTTCATTTTTTCACCGCACATTTTTATTGGCAACTATCTTTATGTATGATCGCAAGATTCAACCCGAACTAAATGCAATCCAGAAAGCGTATTTTAGATAAACCTATCTTATTTTTTATTTTTAATGTGCGACATCTGTTGACTTTTCTGCAAGTCAAGAATGAATATTTATTTTTCGGAATAACTTTATTGAGTAAAACCTCAAATTGTAATATTTAAATATTGAAGACAATATTAGTGATTTTTAAACGAAAATCTGAAACAGAAAAATCAGAAAAGGAAACGGTCACATCTGGGACTCGAACCCAGGACCCTTGTCTTTCCGGGACAATGCTCTACCAACTGCGCTAATGGGACCCTATCCTGCTCGGTCACTTTTAACTGTATCATACTTCGAATAAGAACTACCAACATTGTCTTCATTTTTTCACCGCACATTTTTATTGGCAACTATCTTTATGTATGATCGCAAGATTCAACCCGAACTTCATTCAACGGTGATGAAAGAGGAGTTTAATTTTTATTATCTCTAAATAGTATAAAATAAAGTCGCTATTCGCGTCTGTCTGTTTCTGCGCTTATTTCTTCTAAACTACGCAACGGATTTTTATAGAGTTTTCACTAACATTTAGAGAATTTCTTCCGGAATGTTTATATATACAATACATGCATAGGTATTGTATTTATAAAAGAGTATAGAAAAGTCGTAAAAAATATATTTTACATTGTTAACGCTGGCTAAACCTTATGAAATATAACGAAATAATGTACCGCGGAATTGTATATCTTAAAAATGCCTACAGAAAAGTCCGTTTTGGTTTATGTCTATCTCCTAAAGATAACCCCCAGCAACGCCGGGTACACGTTGGCTAGTTAGGAATAGACATACTTTTTGAAAACAAACGAAAAAAAATTAACATGGTCAATCTTACGTTTTTTCGTCAAAACACTAAATTAAAATTACTGAAACGAACAAACGACAAAAACAACATATTTTAATAAAAAAATGTATTTATGTGAATAGTGCACATATAATAGGAATTGGGGAATTTTTTCGAACGTTTGTTCTACACGAGGGTAGATAAAATAAATCAGATTGTCGGGTTGATCTAGACGGAATATGAAGATTTATTAAATTGGTAAGTTCTGGTAATAATTAATTATAACAATGCTTAGATATTTGATTTGTTCGTCATTGAAAGGATGAATAATTATTCTTCTCAGTTTGTATCAAATATTTATAAATTATTAGGTACATTTGATAAGATAAAATAAAATGTCAAAGTGCGTGATTACGAATTGGTGGGATTTTTTCATTGAGAGTTGAAAGTTAACAAAATATTAATATTTTTTATTCAAAATGAAACAAACACTTAGTTTTAAACCACTTTAATTTCGAGTTTTATTAGTCGACCGGTTTCGATTGGACTCAATCTTCATCAGGACAATAAAATATAATACTAAATTATAATACAGAGTAAGGTATAAGGTAAACATAAAAGAAAGAGAAAGTATGTAGTAGAGGGAGAGAACATCAGAGACTGGTTGGTGGAGGGGATGGGGAAGGGATAGGGGGAGGGGTTGGGGGAGGACCAAAGGAAGGGTGGGGGTTATGGGTTAGGTTGGAGCAAGGAAACAACTTTAAAATCGGGCTGTTGGTTAATTCTATCTGTTTATTTAAAATTTGGGAATTATTTTTCGTTGATTTAGAGATTTCCAAAGCTTCTAAGTTATTCAGGCGTATTCCTATTTTATTTTTATGAATTATTTGGACTCCCGTATTTTTATTAAATGTGTGGTTAGTATTGATTAAATGTTCAGCAAATTCTGAGAAGCCTGTGTGTGTTAAGCACCTGATATGTTCTTTAACTCTAATATTTATATTTCGCGCGGTTTTTCCTATATAGGTTGCTGGGCAATCGTTGCAATTTAGTCTATAGATGCCAGAGTGGCTTAATTGATCCTCTTTGTCTTTAGAATTAATTAAAATTTTTGCTAAATTATTGTTAGTATAGAAGGCCGGCCTTATTTCTGAAGGAAGTTTAGATATGCAAAGGGAAGACAATTTACTTATATACAAAATTCTACGCCATTGGGTGGGAGCATTATTATTATTAATAGTTGGGAGGGTATTATATAGGAATTTATTTGTTGTGATTCGGCGAAGTTTTTTTGAGAGGATTTTATCAATTAGACCGGAGTCATATCCGTTGTTGATGGCTATTTGTTTAATTGTAAGTAGTTCATTAGAAAAATTATTATTAGATAAGGGGATAGTAACAAGCCGGTGAATCATGCTGTGGAAAGAGGAGTGTTTGTGTGACATAGGGTGGTTGGAGGTATTATGTATTATAGTGTCGGTAAATGTAGGTTTTCTATAAATGTTGAAGCTAATTTTGTTGTTAATAATGGTTAAAGAGAGATCTAGAAAATTTAAGTTGGAGTTTACGCCTATCTCTAGTGTGAACTGGATTTTTGAGTGGAAGGAATTAAGGAGTGATAGGAAGGAGTTGAGTTGACGGTCTGAGCCCGTCCAAATACAAATTATATCGTCGACATACCGTTTCCACAAAAGAACATTTTTTAACAAAGGGGATTTAGATTCAAATATTTTGTTTTCAATATTATCCATGAATATGTCAGCTAATACCGGGCTGGTGGGCGATCCCATTGCAAGGCCATCTTTTTGTTGGTACACCACATCATTGAATTTAAAATAATTTTGATTTAAGCACAAATTAAAAAGGCGAGAGAGATCATTAGAGAGGTCGTTAGATAAATGGGAATTATTAAGTAAGTTAGATACTAAAGTTTTACATTCAGACACAGGGATATTCGGAAATAAGTTTATAACATCAAATGAAATGAGTTTAGAGTTAGATGGGAGAACTAAGTCTTTCAAATGATTCACTAATTCTATGGAATTTTTAATTGTATAATTAGGGGAAAACACACTGGAATTATTAAACACATTAGTAACAAGAGAGGCTAATTTAAAATTTGGGGCATTACAGCAGGCAACTACTGGGCGAATTGGTGAGTCACTTTTGTGGATTTTTAAGAACCCATATAACCTGGGGATTTTAGGGTTTTTAGTGAGTAATTTAACTTTGTCATAATATGACAAATCTATAAATACTGGGTTTTTACAGTCTTTTAAAGCATTCTTTACATGTTGTTGGTATTTATTAGTGGGGTCTGAACGTAATATTTCAAAATCCTTATTGTTAAGAAAATTGCCAATTTTTGAGTTATATTCACTTCTGGGCATAATTATTACCGTGTTGCCTTTATCGGCCTTTGTTAATATTAAGTTTTCGGTATTTAGCTTGTTTCGAATGGTCCTGGCATGGAGGGTTTCTGGATTGAATGAGGGGATATTTTTGGGGATAAGGTCTTTTAGCACTTCTGCACTTTGATAGTGGAATTTTCGTGGAGCTTTATGTAACGCCGTTTCCACATCCACTGCAACATTTTCGATGGCATCACTATAGTTGCGTTCGGTGTAGTTGAGGTTATATTTTAAACCTTTCGACAGGAGGGCCATCTCCTGTGGGAGAAACTGGATTGACGAAAGATTTTGTACGCGGTCGTAAAAATTTTTTGCGGGTATTATGGGTGATTTATTAATTGATTTATTTATTTCGACTCCTCTTTCCACAGCATGATTCACCGGCTTGTTACTATCCCCTTATCTAATAATAATTTTTCTAATGAACTACTTACAATTAAACAAATAGCCATCAACAACGGATATGACTCCGGTCTAATTGATAAAATCTTCTCAAAAAAATTTCGCCGAATCACAACAAATAAATTCCTATATAATACCCTCCCAACTATTAATAATAATAATGCTCCCACCCAATGGCGTAGAATTTTGTATATAAGTAAATTGTCTTCCCTTTGCATATCTAAACTTCCTTCAGAAATAAGGCCGGCCTTCTATACTAACAATAATTTAGCAAAAATTTTAATTAATTCTAAAGACAAAGAGGATCAATTAAGCCACTCTGGCATCTATAGACTAAATTGCAACGATTGCCCAGCAACCTATATAGGAAAAACCGCGCGAAATATAAATATTAGAGTTAAAGAACATATCGGGTGCTTAACACACACAGGCTTCTCAGAATTTGCTGAACATTTAATCAATACTAACCACACATTTAATAAAAATACGGGAGTCCAAATAATTCATAAAAATAAAATAGGAATACGCCTGAATAACTTAGAAGCTTTGGAAATCTCTAAATCAACGAAAAATAATTCCCAAATTTTAAATAAACAGATAGAATTAACCAACAGCCCGATTTTAAAGTTGTTTCCTTGCTCCAACCTAACCCATAACCCCCACCCTTCCTTTGGTCCTCCCCCAACCCCTCCCCCTATCCCTTCCCCATCCCCTCCACCAACCAGTCTCTGATGTTCTCTCCCTCTACTACATACTTTCTCTTTCTTTTATGTTTACCTTATACCTTACTCTGTATTATAATTTAGTATTATATTTTATTGTCCTGATGAAGATTGAGTCCAATCGAAACCGGTCGACTAATATAACTCGAAATTAAAGTGGTTTAAAACTAAGTGTTTGTTTCATTTTGTATAATGTCAAGCCACAAAGTGTTTGCTTTCTTCGATAATATTTTTTATTCTATAAACGGTATGAAAAGTGATGTGATAGTTTTCTTACTCATTACCTACACAAAATAAATGTGTTTTAAACATATCGAATTCTATCAAAATTGAGGACGTTTTGAGTCAAAATGTTCCGGTAAGTTTTTTTGTTAACATTTTCATCTTAAAAAAATATTTTTTAGAAATACCTATCAAATGTCATCAAGTAGAAACATTTCAAAGGTATTTTTATTTAATTTCTAAAATGGTATTTCTTTTAACGACAACTTTAAAAATAAGCAAAATATAGAACATCTTAGATAGGTACCTCGGGAGCATTCTTGTTGGTAAAAACATTTTAAAACCTCTAGGGTTAAATACCTAATGGCGCGGATACGCTTGCGAGCCGTTAGATGTTAACCAGGGACGAATTAAAATGTAGAAGAGTAAATACATTTACATTTGGTATTAAAATCTTAACCAGGGACGAATTAGAATGTACAACTCTATGAAACCAAAGGTTCCAACCACAATTTGAGAAAAAAATATAAAACTTTACTGTTATTAATTATTTTTATATGAAACGAAATAAAGTGATTGTGACTATTTTGTTAAAAATACATTTGTCTAAATAAGTGTTTTTTGTTTTTCGTTGTCAGTGATTTACGTTTTTTAGATGAAAAACGTAAGATGACCAATGTTGATGTAAGATGTCCTGTTTTATTTTATGGAATTCAATTTTTTGATTGTTTTCTAATCTTAAAATATTCGAAAGTGCATTTCATCACTTTTCAACAGTTTTCGAATATGTTTTATTCATTATAAGGATTTTATTGCAAACCAGAAATATATTCATATCCACTCGGAAAGAAAATGCAAGAGGCCTGGGAGGTTAAAACTTATATTATAATATGCAAAAAACAAAAATAATTATATACGAATACATCTATTATTACAAAATTGTTTATGTGGCATTTTTGTCTAAATGATTAAAATACGTTAAAACTTAGTGTCAAAATGTTTAAAAACAAAATTGGAACACTAATCTCATCATTTACTTCTCAGTTTATCACTACATCAATTAATTGAACATAATTTTTTTTTCACGTAACAAATTAACAATTTTGGATTTCTTAAAATTTATTTTATAAAATACAATATAATTATTTAACTTAATTAAACATGTTTACCATTACGAGAGTCTAACACTCGAGTGTAAAGGGAAAAAAATAAAAATTAAAACTTAACATACATATGTATGTAAGTGAAAAGATTTTTGTTTTTTTATGTAATAATATATAAAATAAAATTATGAGATGTCACCGTGATTCAAATTAGCCAAATTATTTAAGGTAGTAAAGTTTATTTTATTTTTAAATTTATTAGAGCCTGGTTCTAATAATTATTGCTTAAAATATTCCGTTGAAGGAATAATTTGATTAATTATAACGATTTTAGATAAAAGAAATAACACAATTTAAAACAATTAAACTAAAACTGTAAATTTCATTTAAAAATATGTGAAATTGACCGGAAAGGAAATCTATACCGGCAACAAAGGATTTCAAAAATATATAAAAAAATTATAAAATCATAATAATACGTAGGTATTTTTAAACGAAAAAATAAACCAAAACAACGCAAAAAACTAGATAATTCATCAAAGTATTTATAAATGTAATAGATTTTATTCAAAGGGTAGAAAAGAGAAATGAATTTACGAAAAATATACAACACTGATTGAAATAATTACTAGGAAATAATAATTTTGACTTACCATTATTTTGTTTCTTAAAACAAACAACACATGTTTACGATATTAAATTGTGATATTAAGCACTGAATATAAGACTGACATGTTTAGTTGTTCACTACACGAGCTTTGTGTTCAATCTGATTTCGTAAGGGCGCGAACCTTCTAAGGTAAACTCAGGAGACAGCCCCAATGATATTTCTGGAAAGGTGTGCCAATGACAGCCTTAATCCCGTTTCGAGCGCCGCGGCGGCGAAACTTGTAAGCTACATTCAACGTTGGCGATCATAGCGGCAAAAATGCGCACTATCGAAATAATACATTTGGAATTTGATTGTTTGATAGTATTTTATATTGAGTTATATGTTTGCCCATAAAATCGCTAGTAAAAAATGTTATATTTTGATGACGTTACATGTCGCATTGACGGCGAACACGCATATTTGCGATCGGAATTGCATAAATGTAGTATTCAAATAATTCGTATGAAAAAATATATATTCCGATGATAATATTATCCGATATAGCTCCTTGGTCTTTGACCCAGAGGTCACGGGTTCGAATCCCGGCGTTAGATTTTTTTTGTTTTTGTTTTCGTGTTTGTTTTTGTTATATTATCAATAAAATAGTGTACGAAATATTTATGTATCGAGTTCCAGAGTGATACTCTTAGCATCCCCCTGGTGAGTGGCAATGACTTAAGGAGATGCCATACGTAGTAATGCAAAATCATATGTTTTTGTTTGAAAATGTTTCAGATGCTTTAATTAAATACTGCGAGTAAAATACATATTGGCCTTTGAAACAGTCGAGTATTTTTTAGATTTTATTGTATAATGTGGCAAATTAAGTAATTTATATAAAATGATCGGAAAAAATATATTTATGCCGGAACATCCACAAAATAAAATAAATTGCACTTTTTGGCCATGTTTTTTCTTGCATAAATCAAAACAGGCGGATGGTGTTAAGCGGGAATTTAAACCTTATCGCCATCTACGTAGGGCTTATTATTGATAGCGGCTCAATTTAAAATATTACACGACGTAGTGCATCGCCTTAAGCAATGTTTAGTAACAAAATGCTTCACAATCTTTCACTTCTCTATCTCCTTCCCATCCCTACCCCCTCATCTTCAAAAGGGTTCAATGATATTTCATCAAAATGACAACACACCTTTAAAAAGTGATATAGTCATTAAAAGTGATGAACTGTCATTTTCATGAGATACCCGATCACCCTTCAAAACATACCAATTGGGAATATCAGTCTCACTGGCTCCTAATAAAATAATAAATAGTAAAACTTTTTGATGCACCTTAATTACTATAAAAGGCAACTATATACATTTGGGAATTTTCAATTAAGTAAAATGAAAATTCGATTTCGTTGTATGGGATGACAGCTATTTACAATAATTTAATCCTTTCTCCCTTCTTTTCCACTAAAAACACCCTCCACACAGCATCCCAGAGATGACATAGGCCCTGAGGGAAATTACTTTTCTCGGGGTCTTCTTTGCGGAGTTAAGAGGAAGCTACAAGCCAAAAATGTGTATATTCTTGGTATACCTTATATCGTAGGTAATAAGGCATCACAATCGCTTGACAAAAGGAGTCTAGAAACGTTCGATTTCAAGCACAAAACTAGTTTTAATTCTTTTCGTAAATAATTTTATAAGAAAGAAAAAAAGTTAATCAAGTGAAAATGTCACAGATAATCTTAGCTAGAATACTGTATTTTTTAAAGTTGTTTCCTTTGTGCGTTCATACATTTCTTTTAAAAAAATATGTTTTTTAGTAGTTTGCATATTTAATGGTATTCATAATGTACACCAATTCGTTACAAAGATTAATCAAAATAGTGATTTGGCATTAAGCTTCATCTTAATGCTAATAATCTTCAAAATATATTCATTTCAGGTAAGTACTTAATAATAATGTAGGCTTAAAAAAGATACTTTTATGAAAATGATTTACCAAACGAATGCACTTAATTTTTTGAATTTCCTTAAATACCTGCCTAATTATAATATGGTGGGTTTTATTTATGCACGTAAGTACTCGGTAACTGCAATGCGTCCAATACTAATTAGGTAGGAACCAAATTTCGCCGAAAGATATTATAACCATAACAAAACTCACAAAAGGTTGGTACCTACTTAACGAAAGCCATGGGTTTTACTGCAATTTAATGGCCACTGTTAATGTGAACTACATAATAATAATTATTTCGTGAAAATCCAATATTAGGATGAGTCACTTCCACAATTACTTTACCTGCCCTACAAGCAAACGACGATTAAAAATAAACAAATCGAAAATATAATTCTAAACTAAACTTAAAACATTTTCCTGTAGATTTGTATGTTTTGAATTCTTATTTATGTTCGTTAACCCCTCAGTCCTCTGGAATATTGACCGTTATATTTCCTAAAGACCGAAATAAATTTAATATTTCTAAACGTATCCAACAACTAAAATCTGTTTTTGAAAGGTGATGAAAGAGGAGTTTAATTTTTATTATCTCTAAATAGTATAAAATAAAGTCGCTATTCGCGTCTGTCTGTTTCTGCGCTTATTTCTTCTAAACTACGCAACGGATTTTTATAGAGTTTTCACTAACATTTAGAGAATTTCTTCCGGAATGTTTATATATACAATACATGCATTGGTATTATATTTATAAAAGAGTATAGAAAAGTCGTAAAAAATATATTTTACATTGTTAACGCTGGCTAAACCTTATGAAATATAACGAAATAATGTACCGCGGAATTGTATATCTTAAAAATGCCTACAGAAAAGTCCGTTTTGGTTTATGTCTATCTCCTAAAGATAACCCCCAGCAACGCCGGGTACACGTTGGCTAGTTAGGAATAGACATACTTTTTGAAAACAAACGAAAAAAAATTAACATGGTCAATCTTACGTTTTTTCGTCAAAACACTAAATTAAAATTACTGAAACGAACAAACGACAAAAACAACATATTTTAATAAAAAAATGTATTTATATGAATAGTGCACATATAATAGGAATTGGGGAATTTTTTCGAACGTTTGTTCTACACGAGGGTAGATAAAATAAATCAGATTGTCGGGTTGATCTAGACGGAATATGAAGATTTATTAAATTGGTAAGTTCTGGTAATAATTAATTATAACAATGCTTAGATATTTGATTTGTTCGTCATTGAAAGGATGAATAATTATTCTTCTCAGTTTGTATCAAATATTTATAAATTATTAGGTACATTTGATAAGATAAAATAAAATGTCAAAGTGCGTGATTACGAATTGGTGGGATTTTTTCATTGAGAGTTGAAAGTTAACAAAATATTAATATTTTTTATTCAAAATGAAACAAACACTTAGTTTTAAACCACTTTAATTTCGAGTTATATTAGTCGACCGGTTTCGATTGGACTCAATCTTCATCAGGACAATAAAATATAATACTAAATTATAATACAGAGTAAGGTATAAGGTAAACATAAAAGAAAGAGAAAGTATGTAGTAGAGGGAGAGAACATCAGAGACTGGTTGGTGGAGGGGATGGGGAAGGGATAGGGGGAGGGGTTGGGGGAGGACCAAAGGAAGGGTGGGGGTTATGGGTTAGGTTGGAGCAAGGAAACAACTTTAAAATCGGGCTGTTGGTTAATTCTATCTGTTTATTTAAAATTTGGGAATTATTTTTCGTTGATTTAGAGATTTCCAAAGCTTCTAAGTTATTCAGGCGTATTCCTATTTTATTTTTATGAATTATTTGGACTCCCGTATTTTTATTAAATGTGTGGTTAGTATTGATTAAATGTTCAGCAAATTCTGAGAAGCCTGTGTGTGTTAAGCACCTGATATGTTCTTTAACTCTAATATTTATATTTCGCGCGGTTTTTCCTATATAGGTTGCTGGGCAATCGTTGCAATTTAGTCTATAGATGCCAGAGTGGCTTAATTGATCCTCTTTGTCTTTAGAATTAATTAAAATTTTTACGGCGAACACGCATATTTGCGATCGGAATTGCATAAATGTAGTATTCAAATAATTCGTATGAAAAAATATATATTCCGATGAAAATATTATCCGATATAGCTCCTTGGTCTTTGACCCAGAGGTCACGGGTTCGAATCCCGGCGTTAGATTTTTTTTGTTTTTGTTTTCGTGTTTGTTTTTGTTATATTATCAATAAAATAGTGTACGAAATGATAATGATAAAAGTGGTCGAAATAAATAAATCAATTAATAAATCACCCATAATACCCGCAAAAAATTTTTACGACCGCGTACAAAATCTTTCGTCAATCCAGTTTCTCCCACAGGAGATGGCCCTCCTGTCGAAAGGTTTAAAATATAACCTCAACTACACCGAACGCAACTATAGTGATGCCATCGAAAATGTTGCAGTGGATGTGGAAACGGCGTTACATAAAGCTCCACGAACTGACGATTCACTAATTCTATGGAATTTTTAATTGTATAATTAGGGGAAAACACATTGGAATTATTAAACACATTAGTAACAAGAGAGGCTAATTTAAAATTTGGGGCATTACAGCAGGCAACTACTGGGCGAATTGGTGAGTCACTTTTGTGGATTTTTAAGAACCCATATAACCTGGGGATTTTAGGGTTTTTAGTGAGTAATTTAACTTTGTCATAATATGACAAATCTATGAATACTGGGTTTTTACAGTCTTTTAAAGCATTCTTTACATGTTGTTGGTATTTATTAGTGGGGTCTGAACGTAATATTTCAAAATCCTTATTGTTAAGAAAATTGCCAATTTTTGAGTTATATTCACTTCTGGGCATAATTATTACCGTGTTGCCTTTATCGGCCTTTGTTAATATTAAGTTTTCGGTATTTAGCTTGTTTCGAATGGTCCTGGCATGGAGGGTTTCTGGATTGAATGAGGGGATATTTTTGGGGATAAGGTCTTTTAGCACTTCTGCACTTTGATACTGGAATTTTCGTGGAGCTTTATGTAACGCCGTTTCCACATCCACTGCAACATTTTCGATGGCATCACTATAGTTGCGTTCGGTGTAGTTGAGGTTATATTTTAAACCTTTCGACAGGAGGGCCATCTCCTGTCGAAATAAATAAATCAATTAATAAATCACCCATAATACCCGCAAAAAATTTTTACGACCGCGTACAAAATCTTTCGTCAATCCAGTTTCTCCCACAGGCACCTGAACATATCAGGTGCTTTACACACACAGGCTTCTCAGAATTTGCTGAACATTTAATCAATACTAACCACACATTTAATAAAAATACGGGAGTCCAAATAATTCATAAAAATAAAATAGGAATACGCCTGAATAACTTAGAAGCTTTGGAAATCTCTAAATCAACGAAAAATAATTCCCAAATTTTAAATAAACAGATAGAATTAACCAACAGCCCGATTTTAAAGATGGTTCCTTGCTCCAACCTAACCCATAACCCCCACCCTTCCTTTGGTCCTCCCCCAACCCCTCCCCCTATCCTTTCCCCATCCCCTCCACCAACCAGTCTCTGATGTTCTCTCCCTCTACTACATACTTTCTCTTTCTTTTATGTTTACCTTACACCTTACTCTGTATTATAATTTAGTATTATATTTTATTGTCCTGATGAAGATTGAGTCCAATCGAAACCGGTCGACTAATATAACTCGAAATTAAAGTGGTTTAAAACTAAGTGTTTGTTTCATTTTGTATAATGTCAAGCCACAAAGTGTTTGCTTTCTTCGATAATATTTTTTATTCTATGAACGGTATGAAAAGTGATGTGATAGTTTTCTTACTCATTACCTACACAAAATAAATGTGTTTTAAACATATCGAATTCTATCAAAATTGAGGACGTTTTGAGTCAAAATGTTCCGGTAAGTTTTTTTGTTAACATTTTCATCTTAAAAAAATATTTTTTAGAAATACCTATCAAATGTCATCAAGTAGAAACATTTCAAAGGTATTTTTATTTAATTTCTAAAATGGTATTTCTTTTAACGACAACTTTAAAAATAAGCAAAATATAGAACATCTTAGATAGGTACCTCGGGAGCATTCTTGTTGGTAAAAACATTTTAAAACCTCTAGGGTTAAATACCTAATGGCGCGGATACGCTTGCGAGCCGTTAGATGTTAACCAGGGACGAATTAAAATGTAGAAGAGTAAATACATTTACATTTGGTATTAAAATCTTAACCAGGGACGAATTAGAATGTACAACTCTATGAAACCAAAGGTTCCAACCACAATTTGAGAAAAAAATATAAAACTTTACTGTTATTAATTATTTTTATATGAAACGAAATAAAGTGATTGTGACTATTTTGTTAAAAATACATTTGTCTAAATAAGTGTTTTTTGTTTTTCGTTGTCAGTGATTTACGTTTTTTAGATGAAAAACGTAAGATGACCAATGTTGATGTAAGATGTCCTGTTTTATTTTATGGAATTCAATTTTTTGATTGTTTTCTAATCTTAAAATATTCGAAAGTGCATTTCATCACTTTTCAACAGTTTTCGAATATGTTTTATTCATTATAAGGATTTTATTGCAAACCAGAAATATATTCATATCCACTCGGAAAGAAAATGCAAGAGGCCTGGGAGGTTAAAACTTATATTATAATATGCAAAAAACAAAAATAATTATATACGAATACATCTATTATTACAAAATTGTTTATGTGGCATTTTTGTCTAAATGATTAAAATACGTTAAAACTTAGTGTCAAAATGTTTAAAAACAAAATTGGAACACTAATCTCATCATTTACTTCTCAGTTTATCACTACATCAATTAATTGAACATAATTTTTTTTTCACGTAACAAATTAACAATTTTGGATTTCTTAAAATTTATTTTATAAAATACAATATAATTATTTAACTTAATTAAACATGTTTACCATTACGAGAGTCTAACACTCGAGTGTAAAGGGAAAAAAATAAAAATTAAAACTTAACATACATATGTATGTAAGTGAAAAGATTTTTGTTTTTTTATGTAATAATATATAAAATAAAATTATGAGATGTCACCGTGATTCAAATTAGCCAAATTATTTAAGGTAGTAAAGTTTATTTTATTTTTAAATTTATTAGAGCCTGGTTCTAATAATTATTGCTTAAAATATTCCGTTGAAGGAATAATTTGATTAATTATAACGATTTTAGATAAAAGAAATAACACAATTTTAAACAATTAAACTAAAACTGTAAATTTCATTTAAAAATATGTGAAATTGACCGGAAAGGAAATCTATACCGGCAACAAAGGATTTCAAAAATATATAAAAAAATTATAAAATCATAATAATACGTAGGTATTTTTAAACGAAAAAATAAACCAAAACAACGCAAAAAACTAGATAATTCATCAAAAGATTTATAAATGTAATAGATTTTATTCAAAGGGTAGAAAAGAGAAATGAATTTACGAAAAATATACAACACTGATTGAAATAATTACTAGGAAATAATAATTTTGACTTACCATTATTTTGTTTCTTAAAACAAACAACACATGTTTACGATATTAAATTGTGATATTAAGCACTGAATATATGACTGAGATGTTTAGTTGTTCACTACACGAGCTCTGTGTTCAAACTGATTTTGTAAGGGCGCGAACCTTCTAAGGTAAACTCAGGAAACAGCCCTAATGATATTTCTGGAAAGGTGTGCCAATGACAGCCTTAATCCCGTTTCGAGCGCCGCGGCGGCGAAACTTGTAAGCTACATTCAACGTTGGCGATCATAACTAACTAACTAACCATCACGCCGTTTCCCCGCAGGGGTAGGCAGAGAGGACGGACCGCCAAACAACTCGGTCTTGGCACACACTCCTTGCCTCATTCACATTCATACATCGTCTCATACATACTCTTCTATTATTCTGACTCTTGACATGGCCCGACTCGAGTATCTGATTCACTTGATCGTGCCATGTCTTCCTCGGGCGTCCCCGACTTCTGCTACCATTCACATTTGCATCATATATCCTCCTTACACTCCTATCTTCGCTCATTCGCTCTACATGCCCAAACCATCTAAGCGTCCCTTTCTTAATCTTACTCATTACGCTTACATCAGCCTTGCACTCTTTGCGGATCTCCACATTCCTCACACGATCAAACATGGTTTTACCACACATACGCCACATACGCCTCAGGGATCTCACTTAATTTTTTGAATTTCCTTAAATACCTGCCTAATTATAATATGGTGGGTTTTATTTATGCACGTAAGTACTCGGTAACTGCAATGCGTCCAATACTAATTAGGTAGGAACCAAATTTCGCCGAAAGATATTATAACCATAACAGAAACTCACAAAAGGTTGGTACCTACTTAACGAAAGCCATGGGTTTTACTGCAATTTAATGGCCACTGTTAATGTGAACTACATAATAATAATTATTTCGTGAAAATCCAATATTAGGATGAGTCACTTCCACAATTACTTTACCTGCCCTACAAGCAAACGACGATTAAAAATAAACAAATCGAAAATATAATTCTAAACTAAACTTAAAACATTTTCCTGTAGATTTGTATGTTTTGAATTCTTATTTATGTTCGTTAACCCCTCAGTCCTCTGGAATATTGACCGTTATATTTCCTAAAGACCGAAATAAATTTAATATTTCTAAACGTATCCAACAACTAAAATCTGTTTATGAAAGGTGATGAAAGAGGAGTTTAATTTTTATTATCTCTAAATAGTATAAAATAAAGTCGCTATTCGCGTCTGTCTGTTTCTGCGCTTATTTCTTCTAAACTACGCAACGGATTTTTATAGAGTTTTCACTAACATTTAGAGAATTTCTTCCGGAATGTTTATATATACAATACATGCATAGGTATTATATTTATAAAAGAGTATAGAAAAGTCGTAAAAAATATATTTTACATTGTTAACGCTGGCTAAACCTTATGAAATATAACGAAATAATGTACCGCGGAATTGTATATCTTAAAAATGCCTACAGAAAAGTCCGTTTTGGTTTATGTCTATCTCCTAAAGATAACCCCCAGCAACGCCGGGTACACGTTGGCTAGTTAGGAATAGACATACTTTTTGAAAACAAACGAAAAAAAATTAACATGGTCAATCTTACGTTTTTTCGTCAAAACACTAAATTAAAATTACTGAAACGAACAAACGACAAAAACAACATATTTTAATAAAAAAATGTATTTATATGAATAGTGCACATATAATAGGAATTGGGGAATTTTTTCGAATGTTTGTTCTACACGAGGGTAGATAAAATAAATCAGATTGTCGGGTTGATCTAGACGGAATATGAAGATTTATTAAATTGGTAAGTTCTGGTAATAATTAATTATAACAATGCTTAGATATTTGATTTGTTCGTCATTGAAAGGATGAATAATTATTCTTCTCAGTTTGTATCAAATATTTATAAATTATTAGGTACATTTGATAAGATAAAATAAAATGTCAAAGTGCGTGATTACGAATTGGTGGGATTTTTTCATTGAGAGTTGAAAGTTAACAAAATATTAATATTTTTTATTCTATAAACGGTATGAAAAGTGATGTGACAGTTTTCTTACTCATTACCTACACAAAATAAATGTGTTTTAAACATATCGAATTCTATCAAAATTGAGGACGTTTTGAGTCAAAATGTTCCGGTAAGTTTTTTTGTTAACATTTTCATCTTAAAAAAATATTTTTTAGAAATACCTATCAAATGTCATCAAGTAGAAACATTTCAAAGGTATTTTTATTTAATTTCTAAAATGGTATTTCTTTTAACGACAACTTTAAAAATAAGCAAAATATAGAACATCTTAGATAGGTACCTCGGGAGCATTCTTGTTGGTAAAAACATTTTAAAACCTCTAGGGTTAAATACCTAATGGCGCGGATACGCTTGCGAGCCGTTAGATGTTAACCAGGGACGAATTAAAATGTAGAAGAGTAAATACATTTTCATTTGGTATTAAAATCTTAACCAGGGACGAATTAGAATGTACAACTCTATGAAACCAAAGGTTCCAACCACAATTTGAGAAAAAAAATAAAACTTTACTGTTATTAATTATTTTTATATGAAACGAAATAAAGTGATTGTGACTATTTTGTTAAAAATACATTTGTCTAATTATAAAAACCTATGTATTCAAGGAAAATAATACAAAATTTGTGACATAGAACTCAGCTAATTAGGTACAATACTTATGTTACCCTGCAAAAATAATTTACATTTTTTTTTTATTTTTTTTTTTTATAAATTTAATTTAGATTAAATTTGATAATATTATTATTAAGTTCTGCAAGTGTTTTAGTTTTTTATTATTGTGACAGCTGTTTTGGCTTACAAGGCCATTTTCAAACTGTGGTTAGTCCACATTGAGACGACGTATTTATGCTATTTCAAATGTAAATTTTGAAGGTGATTTATTACTGGTTACACCGATGACAATATGATCTATTGTTGGTTAAACCAATCTATGTTTTCCCCTCAGTAAATGGTAATGAGTTCTTAATTATTTACTAATGACTTTATTGCTATGAATTATTTGGGTGCATTATACTGCTTGGGTTTTGTGAAACTACTGAGAAGTGGTGAGTAAATTATTTTCCGTACTTTATTAATTAGTGTTAAGTTTGGGTCATTCGTTCGTTTATTGATTTCTAATTGTTCAAGTTAAAATAATAATAATAATTATAATTGGATAATTTGTATAGCGCCGTTTTTGTGAAAAATCACCTCAAGGGCGCTGTACAATGTATTTCCTAGGATCTACATTTGTTATTTAGACCAACTGTGCCAGCACGAGGTTCGTCATCCGTTCAGGCATGTGTCTGCCGCCAATATAGCGCTGACATGTGTCTGCTGCCAATAAAGAGCGCTGACACAACATCCTCACATAGACAACAAACCTTGGCAGCACCGCTGTGACGCTCGACGAAGACAGAAGATGGAGACTCTGCTGCAAGAGTCCTAGGTAGCGAAGGAACTGTACCAGCTGCTGCAGGGAGAGAGACTACCCCGTCCACCAACTGTGCCAGCACGAGGCTCGTCATCCGTTCAGGCATGTGTCCGCCGCTAATATAGCGCTGACATGTGTCTGCTGCCAATAAAGAGCGCCGACACAACTTCCTCACATAGATAACAGACCTTGGCAGCACCGCTGTGCAAAATCACCTCATCCTAGTTTACCTAAGTCTCTCCAGTCACCTCCCAGCCTTTCATGCCACCCAGTGCATCCTCTCGACCCTTTCAGACTCCTTCCTGGCTCCAATACATTATTTCTATTGTCGTGATCCGACGATTTCACACCTCTGTCTCAGACCCTTAGGGCTCGCTTATCGCAGGCTATCATAAGCAAAATCTTGAACCAAAGTCAATTTAATCTAATGCCCTTTTCTATATGCAATGGTTTAGGACCCTTGTTGTTAAGTGGGGTATGATTATTCACCAAGAGATGTTCTGCGAATTTTAAGGATGTGTTTTTATTATTATAACATCGTATATGTTCTTTGAATCTAGTTGAGAATGCCCTCCCCGTTTGTCCGATGTAAGTGGCGTTACAATCGGCGTGGTCACATTTTAATTCATATATGCCACTGTTATTGAGTATAGGGATTTTACTTTTAGAGTTTTTAAGGCTTGTTCCTAAATTATTGTTTGTTCGAAAAGCTATATTTAAACCACATTTTTTAATTTATTTTGCAATTTTTTCAGATATTGGGCCGAGGAATTCGAGACATGCAAATTTTTCTATATTTTTGTTATTTACCGGATATATTAAATTGATTTTATTTTTATATTTCTTATTTTTTATTATTTTTTCAATGTTATTTGCCTCATAGCCGTTGTTAATCGCGATCGTTTTTATCGTTTCCTTTTCTTTTATATAAGCTTTATTGTCTAAGGGAATGTTAATGAGTCTATGTACCATTGAATGGTAAGCTGATAATTTATGGGACCAAGGATGATTTGAATTTGAATTTATTGTTGTATCTGTAAAAGTTGGTTTTCTAAATATTTCAAAGGTATGTTTATTATTACTTTTACCAATTGTCAGATCTAAAAACTTAACACTAATTAATAAAGTACGGAAAATAATTAACTCACCACTTCTCAGTATTTTCACAAAACCCAAGCAGTATAATGCACCCAAATAATTCATAGCAATAAAGTCATTAGTAAATAATTAAGAACTCATGACCATTTACTGAGGGGAAAACATAGATTGGTTTAATCAACAATAGATCATATTGTCATCGGTGTAACCAGTAATAAATCACCTTCAAAATTTACATTTGAAATAGCATAAATACGTCGTCTCAATGTGGACTAACCACAGTTTGAAAATGGCCTTGTAAGCCGAAACAGCTGTCACAATAATAAAAAACAATAAATAAGTAAACAAAACAATGCAACCTACCGGCGACAATATTATATACGCAGTCAGTCTGGCATATTACGACAATTCGCCAAAAGGTTCGAGTCTACCGCCTATGCATAATTGCCGCGCTGTCGAAGATTCCTGAAACACACAGAATGTGCGAGTGCCTCGGATTTAGTTGCAATTCATCTACCTACTGTTGCCACCGGCCGAACAGTATAAATAAGCCCGACGCAGCGAGTCAGTCAGTCAGTCATCAATCTGCCGTCAGTGGACAAATCTCACGAGTGACGATCGGTGCGCCCCGCGCCCTCCCGCAAAGGACAATACACCCGGCTTTGCCCGTACAATCATGGACTCTATCGGGACATCATCTTAGCGCCTCGGCCACGTCCCTGGCCAGCGCTACACGGATTACAGCGCCCTGGTTCCAGCGTCTCTAACCAACGCTTCATCCACGCATCATGACCACCACGAGGACCCGCAGCATCCTCACTGGTCTACGCAGCTCCCGCCCAACCGCCTACAAGGTCCGCCGCACCTTCGGCCTTTCTATGGAAACAGTTTTTTCAGGCTCTATGGTACCAAACGGGCTGATTTTTTGAAAAAGTGATAAAAATCGTTATCCAAAACGAAATCAGTCATAAAATCTACATAAAGTTGTATTTTTAGAAAAATCACGAGTTTTATGGACGATAATTTCAGACTTGGGTACAAAAAATGGAAGCAGTTTTTTCAATCTCTATGGTAACAAACGGACTGAAATTTTGGAATAGTGATAAGAATCATGATCCAAAACGATTTCAGTCACAAAATTTGCATTAAGTTGGATTTTTAGATAAATCACGAATCTTTTGGACGCTAATTTCAGACTTGGGTTCGAACTATGTAAACAGTTTTTTCAGGCTCTATAGTACCAAACGGGATGATTTTTTGAAATAGTGATAAGAATCGTTATCCAAAACGATTTTAGTCACAAAATTTCCATAAAGTTGGATTTTTTGAAAAATCACGATTTTTATGGACGCTTATTTCAGACTTGGGTTCGATCTATGGAAGCAGTTTTTTTAGGCTCTATGGTACCATACGGGATGATTTTTTGAAAAAAGTGATAAGAATCGTTATCCAAAACGAAATCAGTCATAAAATCAACATCAAATTGTATTTTAAGAAAAAAAACGAGTTTTATGGACGATAATTTCAGACTTGGGTTCGATCTATGGAAACAGTTTTTTCAGGCTCTATGGTACAAAACGGGCTGATTTTTTGAAAAAGTGATAAAAATCGTTATCCAAAACGAAATCAGTCATAAAATCTACATAAAGTTGTATTTTAAGAAAAATCACGAGTTTTATGGACGCTTATTTCAGACTTGGGTTCGATCTATGGAAACAGTTTTTTCAGGCTCTATGGTACGAAACGGGATGATTTTTTGAAAAAAGTGATAAGAATCGTTATACAAAACGAAATCAGTCATAAAATCAACATAAAATTGTATTTTTAGAAAAATCACGAGTTTTATGGACGATAATTTCAGACTTGGGTTCGATCTATGGAAACAGTTTTTTCAGCCTCGATGGTACCAAACGGGCTGAAATTTTGAAATAATGATAAGAATCGTTAGCCAAAACGAATTCAGTCACAACATTTAAATAAAGTTGTATTTTTAGAAAAATCATGAGTTTTATGGACGATAATTTCAGACTTTGGTTCGAAAATTGGAAGCAGTTTTTTCAATCTCTATGGTAACAAACGGGCTGAAATTTTGGAATAGTGATAAGAATCATGATCCAACACGATTTCAGTCACAAAATTTTCATTAAGTTGGATTTTTAGAAAAATTACGATTCTTTTGGAGTCTAATTTCAGACTTGGGTTCGAACTATGGAAACAGTTTTTTCAGGCTCTATGGTACCAAACGGGATGATTTTTTGAAAAAAGTGATAAAAATCGTTATCCAAAACGAAATCAGTCATAAAATCTACATAAAGTTGTATTTTTAGAAAAATCACGAGTTCTATGGACGATAATTTCAGACATGGGTTCGATCTATGGAAACAGTTTTTTCAGGCTCTATGGTACCAAACGGGCTGATTTTTTGAAAAAAGTGATAAAAATCGTTATCCAAAACGAAATCAGTCATAAAATCTACATAATATTGTATTTTTAGAAAAATCACGAGTTTTATGGACGATAATTTCAGACTTGGGTTTAAAAATTGGAAGCAGTTTTTTCAAGCTCTATGGTACCAAACGGACTGAAATTTTGGATTAGTGATAAGAATCATGATCCAAAACGATTTCAGTAACATAATCTGCATAAAGTTGTATTTTTTGAAAAATGACTTTTTGGACGCTTATTTCAGACTTGGGCTCGAACTTTGGAAGAAGTTTTTTCGATCCAAAACGATTTCAGTCACAAAATTTCCATAAAGTTGGATTTTTTTAAAAATCACGATTTTTATGGACGCTAATTTCAGACTTGGGTTCGATCTATGGAAACAGTTTTTTCAGGCTCTATGGTACCAAACGGGCTGAAATTTTGAAATAGTGATAAGAATCGTTATCCAAACGAATTCAGTCACAAAATCTACATAAAGTTGTATTTTTAGAAAAATCACGAGTTTTATGGACGCAATGGTTCGAACTTTGGAAACACTTTTATCAGTCTCTATGAGACCGAATGTCACAAAATCTCTATAAAATTGTATTTTTAGAAAAATCATGACTCTTTTGGACGCTAATTTCAGACTTTTGTTCGATCTTTGGAAGCAGTTTTTCTAGTTCTGTCAAAATCTGATACCATAGACAAAATCATTTACCACAAACAAACAAAAAATTCTCACGTTCTAAATTGCTTCTTTTCAAAGCATTCATTTCAATTTTACAAAAAGACATATTTAATAAAACTTGACAACAAACCTTGACATAAAAATCTACAGATTGGGTATTCGGAAAACTGACAAACCGAGAAGTATAAAAGTTGAATTTCCGGAAGCTAAATGGCCGAAAATTCTACTAAAAAAGAAAGACACTCTAAAGAATCATATCCGAATTTATCAAGACCAGTCTTTTCTACAACGTAAATATTTAATAGATTAAAGAGAAGAACTGGAAAAAAGGAAGTCTTCAGGTGAAACGGATATCACAATAAAATATATTAATAACAATCCTACAATCGTTAAAACGATCCCAAAAAACTAAACACTAAAATTTCATTATACTATCAAAACGTACGTGGAATTCGGACAAAATTACAGGACCTGAAAACAAACATACCAACCTTAAACTACAACTCCTACGCCTTCACTGAGACTTGGCTAAATAAAAACATTGAAACTTCCGAATTGGGCTTCTTTAATCACACAGTATATAGAAAAGACAGAAGCGAAAGCATTAAAACCAGAGGAGGAGGTGTATTGTTATCCATAAACAATAGACTCAAATCAAGAAAACTCAAGTGCATACATACACATCTTGAACAATTATTCATCATGGTGTCCACCAAAAGTGAAAAAATCATCATTGGCTGTATTTACATTCCCCCATCTTCCGACGCCCAATTATACAAGGACCACTACTTCGAAATCGAAACAATCAGAAGGAAATTTCCTGGCGCCACCACGATTATGACAGGAGACTACAATCTGCCAAATGTCATGTGGGACATAGATAACATTAAAACTTCTACCACGGACAACATCAACCATGGTTCTCATGAGATAATCGAGATGTCAAATTTTCTAAATCTACGACAGTTAAACTATGTACTCAATATTAATTCTCGTCTTCTCGACCTAGTTTTTCCAAATTCTTTATTTGTTAAAGTATCCGCATCTATTGAATCTATACTCCCAATAGACAAATATCACCCCCCTCTACTGATCGAATGCAACTGTTCAATTAAAAAAAATAAATCCATCGGCATCAACAAAATTGAACTTCTTCAAAGCCGATTTTAATCAAATCACCAATCTTTTATCTTCAACTGACTGGAACTTCTTGGACTCTGAAGAAAACATAAATAGAATAGTAGATAAATTTTACTCAATTTTAAATAAATCTATTGATTCACTTGTACCTGTCTCAAAAATGTATGTACATAACTATCCAAAGTGGTTCAGTAACGATCTCATTAAAATAATTAGAGACAAAAAAATAGCTCATAAAATCTACAAATCAACACGCAATCCTATTGATGACGCTAAATTTAACGAACTCAGAAAGTCAACCAAAAAAATTTCCAAGCAATGTTATAAAAAGTGCATCGACAAATGTGAAGAATTGGCTCTTGCCAACCCCCATAACATCTTTAAATTTTCAAAATTACTTTACAACAATGACTCCGGTATTCCCTCTAACATGTATTTAGATAACAAAACGGCAGATAATTCCCAAGAAGTTGTTGATCTGTTTGCTGAATTCTTCAGTAAAATCTATGCTTCTACAAACAACTCACCAATGCTCGACGCCACAACACCTTATAATAATAACATCGATTTCAATCAATGCATATTTGAAGAACGTGATATAAGAACCAAATTAAAATCCCTTGTCCTTAACAAATCGGCTGGTCCTGATAACATCCCACCAATCTTCTTATCGAAATGCTCATCAGTATTGACTTATCCTCTAACTAAACTTTTTAATGTGTTCATAAAAACTGGCATTTTTCCGATAAAATGGAAATCAAGCTTTCTGTCTCCAATATTCAAGAAAGGTGATAAATCTGATATATCCAACTATAGACCTATCTGTATCCAGTCTTCAATCCCGAAAATACTTGAATCTGTCCTGCTCTCTAAACTCTCGCCTGAAATCAATAGAGTAATTTCATATCGACAACACGGTTTCATAGCAAAAAGATCTACTCTAACAAACTTAATGATATATCAGGAATATATAACTAATTCCATAAACAATCGTCTTCAAACAGATGTAGTGTACACAGACTTAAGTAAGGCTTTCGAAAAAGTCTCACATAAAATTATTTAAAGCAAACTAAGATCCCTAGGTATAACTGGGCATATTTTAAGATGGTTCGAAACTACCTTCACAAAAAAAAATATCAGTAAAAATCAATTCACATTTTTCACATCACTTTGAAATCTTCACCGGAGTCCCACAGGGGTCACATCTGGGCCCAGTGTTATTTTCCTTGTTTATCAACGACATAACTACCATCTTTGATGGAGTTATGATACTTTTATTTGCGGACGATTTAAAAATTTACAAAACAATAACTAATCTTAATGACTGTAGCGTATTGCAATCAAATCTTGTGAGGCTACAAGAGTGGTGCACCCTTAATGAACTGTTTCTCAACATTGAAAAATGTCAATCAATAACTTTTACCCGAATCAAAAATCCCATTAAATATCAATATAGTATCAACAACAATGTCCTAAAAAGAGTCGAACAACTTAAGGACCTTGGTATATTATTTGACAGTAAATTAACTTTTGTTCCTCATATAAATGAAATAACCAACAAGGCCATGAAATGCCTGGGGTTCATTCTGAGGACGATAAAAGAATTTAAAACAATTAATTCCTTCAAATTGCTTTATACTGGGTTGGTAAGAAGTAATTTGGAGTACAACTCAACAATCTGGGCTCCATTTTATAAGACTCATCAGCAAAAAATCGAAAGAGTACAACATAATTTTCTAAGGTTTATTAATTACAAACTTGGAATACCAATCGAAGAACTTAATTAAACATGTATAATGGAATTACTAAACCTAAGCGATTTAACTACAAGACGCACAGTGAGTGACTTAGTTTGCCTTTTCAATATATCTAATGGCAACCTGGACGCCCTCGATTTAACGAACTTAATTAATTTGCGTATACCTACCCGTGATACCCGTTTAAATGCTCTATATTTTGTTACCAAATCTGCCAATAATTACTTCGTAAACTCTCCAATTCAAAGGCTTCATACACTTGGAAACAAATATAGTTCAATCGATGTCTATCATTTCCAATCGGTTTCCAAATTTAAAACCAAAATATTAGAACTTTTAAAATAAAACAACAAACATCTAGCTATTGCACCCCTTATTGAATTATTTCCTCAAGATTGACAAAACAGGCTTATACCTACAAACTATCATGTTTATATTTGCTTTTTGCTTGGTTTTATATTATGTCTAATGATAAATGTTATATTATTGCTTTACTATTCTTAATTTATAATCTGCACAATATTTTTTTAATATAAACTATGTAAAATGGCTGACCAATCGCCCTCGATTGAGCAGGCCACTACAACCAGTCAAACGCAGTATATTTGTTAACAATACTGCCAATAATAATTATTTCAATATTGAAGACAATATTAGAGATTTTTAAACGAAAATCTTAAACAGAAAAATCAGAAAAGGAAACGGTCACATCTAGGACTCGAACCCAGGACCCTTGTCTTTCCGGGACAATGCTCTACCAACTGCGCAAATGGGACCCTATTCCCCTCGGTCACTTTTAACTGTATCATACTTCGAATAAGAACTACCAACATTGTCTTCATTTTTTCACCGCACATTTTTATTGGCAACTATCTTTATGTATGATCGCAAGATTCAACCCGAACTAAATGCAATCCAGACAGCGTCTTTTTTTAGATAAACCTATCTTATTTTTTATTTTTAATGTGCGACATCTGTTGACTTTTTCTGCAAGTCTAGAATGAATATTTATTTTTCGGAATAACTTTATTGAGTAAAACCTCAAATTGTAATATTTAAATATTGAAGACAATATAAGAGATTTTTAAACGAAAATCTGAAACAGAAAAATCAGAAAAGGAAACGGTCACATCTGGGACTAGAACCCAGGACCCTTGTCTTTCCGGGACAATGCTCTACCAACTGCGCTAATGGGACCCTATTCCCCTCGGTCACTTTTAACTGTATCATACTTCGAATAAGAACTACCAACATTGTCTTCATTTTTTCACCGCACATTTTTATTGGCAACTATCTTTATGTATGATCGCAAGATTCAACCCGAACTAAATGCAATCCAGACAGCGTCTTTTTTTAGATAAACCTATCTTATTTTTTATTTTTAATGTGCGACATCTGTTGACTTTTTCTGCAAGTCTAGAATGAATATTTATTTTTCGGAATAACTTTATTGAGTAAAACCTCAAATTGTAATATTTAAATATTGAAGACAATATAAGAGATTTTTAAACGAAAATCTGAAACAGAAAAATCAGAAAAGGAAACGGTCACATCTGGGACTCGAACCCAGGACCCTTGTCTTTCCGGGACAATGCTCTACCAACTGCGCTAATGGGACCCTATTCCCCTCGGTCACTTTTAACTGTATCAGCTTCGAATAAGAACTACCAACATTGTCTTCACTTTTTCACCGCACATTTTTATTGGCAACTATCTTTATGTATGATCGCAAGATTCAACCCGAACTAAATGCAATCCAGACAACGTCTTTTTTTAGATAAACCTATCTTATTTTTTATTTTTAATGTGCGACATCTGTTGACTTTTTCTGCAAGTCTAGAATGAATATTTATTTTTCGGAATAACTTTATTGAGTAAAACCTCAAATTGTAATATTTAAATATTGAAGACAATATTAGAGATTTTTAAACGAAAATCTGAAACAGAAAAATCAGAAAAGGAAACGGTCACATCTGGGACTCGAACCCAGGACCCTTGTCTTTCCGGGACAATGCTCTACCAACTGCGCTTATGGGACCCTATTCCCCTCGGTCACTTTTAACTGTATCATACTTCGAATAAGAACTACCAACATTGTCTTCATTTTTTCACCGCACATTTTTATTGGCAACTATCTTTATGTATGATCGCAAGATTCAACCCGAACTAAATGCAATCCAGACAGCGTCTTTTTTAGATAAACCTATCTTATTTTTTTATTTTTAATGTGCGACATCTGTTGATTTTTTCTGCAAGTCTAGAATGAATATTTATTTTTCGGAATAACTTTATTGAGTAAAACCTCATATTGTAATATTTAAATATTGAAGACAATATTAGAGATTTTTAAACGAAAATCTGAATCAGAAAAATCAGAAAAGGAAACGGTCACATCAGGGACTCGAACCCAGGACCCTTGTCTTTCCGGGACAATGCTCTACCAACTGCGCTAATGGGACCCTATTCCCCTCGGTCACTTTTAACTGTATCATACTTCGAATAAGAACTACCAACATTGTCTTCATTTTTTCACCGCACATTTTTATTGGCAACTATCTTTATGTATGATCGCAAGATTCAACCCGAACTAAATGCAATCCAGACAGCGTCTTTTTTTAGATAAACCTATCTTATTTTTTATTTTTAATGTGCGACATCTGTTGACTTTTTCTGCAAGTCAAGAATGAATATTTATTTTTCGGAATAACTTTATTGAGTAAAACCTCAAATTGTAATATTTAAATATTGAAGACAATATAAGAGATTTTTAAACGAAAATCTGAAACAGAAAAATCAGAAAAGGAAACGGTCACATCTGGGACTCGAACCCAGGACCCTTGTCTTTCCGGGACAATGCTCTACCAACTGCGCTAATGGGACCCTATTCCCCTCGGTCACTTTTAACTGTATCATACTTCGAATAAGAACTACCAACATTGTCTTCATTTTTTCACCGCACATTTTTATTGGCAACTATCTTTATGTATGATCGCAAGATTCAACCCGAACTAAATGCAATCCAGACAGCGTCTTTTTTTTAGATAAACCTATCTTATTTTTTATTTTTAATGTGCGACATCTGTTGACTTTTTCTGCAAGTCTAGAATGAATATTTATTTTTCGGAATAACTTTATTGAGTAAAACCTCAAATTGTAATATTTAAATATTGAAGACAATATAAGAGATTTTTAAACGAAAATCTGAAACAGAAAAATCAGAAAAGGAAACGGTCACATCTGGGACTCGAACCCAGGACCCTTGTCTTTCCGGGACAATGCTCTACCAACTGCGCTAATGGGACCCTATTCCCCTCGGTCACTTTTAACTGTATCATACTTCGAATAAGAACTACCAACATTGTCTTCATTTTTTCACCGCACATTTTTATTGGCAACTATCTTTATGTATGATCGCAAGATTCAACCCGAACTAAATGCAATCCAGACAGCGTCTTTTTTTAGATAAACCTATCTTATTTTTTATTTTTAATGTGCGACATCTGTTGACTTTTTCTGCAAGTCTAGAATGAATATTTATTTTTCGGAATAACTTTATTGAGTAAAACCTCAAATTGTAATATTTAAATATTGAAGACAATATAAGAGATTTTTAAACGAAAATCTGAAACAGAAAAATCAGAAAAGGAAACGGTCACATCTGGGACTCGAACCCAGGACCCTTGTCTTTCCGAGACAATGCTCTACCAACTGCGCTAATGGGACCCTATTCCCCTCGGTCACTTTTAACTGTATCATACTTCGAATAAGAACTACCAACATTGTCTTCATTTTTTCACCGCACATTTTTATTGGCAACTATCTTTATGTATGATCGCAAGATTCAACCCGAACTAAATGCAATCCAGACAACGTATTTTTTTAGATAAACCTATCTTATTTTTTATTTTTAATGTGCGACATCTGTTGACTTTTTCTGCAAGTCTAGAATGAATATTTATTTTTCGGAGTAACTTTATTGAGTAAAACCTCAAATTGTAATATTTAAATATTGAAGACAATATTAGAGATTTTTAAACGAAAATCTGAAACAGAAAAATCAGAAAAGGAAACGGTCACATCTGGGACTCGAACCCAGGACCCTTGTCTTTCCGGGACAATGCTCTACCAACTGCGCTTATGGGACCCTATTCCCCTCGGTCACTTTTAACTGTATCATACTTCGAATAAGAACTACCAACATTGTCTTCATTTTTTCACCGCACATTTTTATTGGCAACTATCTTTATGTATGATCGCAAGATTCAACCCGAACTAAATGCAATCCAGACAGCGTCTTTTTTTTAGATAAACCTATCTAATTTTTTATTTTTAATGTGCGACATCTGTTGACTTTTTCTGCAAGTCTAGAATGAAAATTTATTTTTCGGAATAACTTTATTGAGTAAAACCTCAAATTGTAATATTTAAATATTGAAGACAATATTAGAGATTTTTAAACGAAAATCTGAAACAGAAAAATCAGAAAAGGAAACGGTCACATCTGGGACTCGAACCCAGGACCCTTGTCTTTCCGGGACAATGCTCTACCAACTGCGCTAATGGGACCCTATTCCCCTCGGTCACTTTTAACTGTATCATACTTCGAATAAGAACTACCAACATTGTCTTCATTTTTTCACCGCACATTTTTATTGGCAACTATCTTTATGTATGATCGCAAGATTCAACCCGAACTAAATGCAATCCAGACAGCGTCTTTTTTAGATAAACCTATCTTATTTTTTATTTTTAATGTGCGACATCTGTTGACTTTTTCTGCAAGTCTAGAATGAATATTTATTTTTCGGAATAACTTTATTGATTAAAACCTCAAATTGTAATATTTAAATATTGAAGACAATATTAGAGATTTTTAAACGAAAATCTGAAACAGAAAAATCAGAAAAGGAAACGGTCACATCTGGGACTCGAACCCAGGACCTTGTCTTTCCGGGACAATGCTCTACCAACTGCGCTAATGGGACCCTATTCCCCTCGGTCACTTTTAACTGTATCATGCTTCGAATAGGAACATTGTCTTCATTCGGATTGAATCTTGCGATCATACATAAAGATAGTTGCCAATAAAAATGTGCGGTGAAAAAATGAAGACAATGTTGGTAGTTCTTATTCGAAGTATGATACAGTTAAAAGTGACCGAGGGGAATAGGGTCCCATTAGCGCAGTTGGTAGAGCATTGTCCCGGAAAGACAAGGGTCCTGGGTTCGAGTCCCAGATGTGACCGTTTCCTTTTCTGATTTTTCTGTTTCAGATTTTCGTTTAAAAATCTCTAATATTGTCTTCAATATTTAAATATTACAATTTGAGGTTTTAATCAATAAAGTTATTCCGAAAAATAAATTTTCATTCTAGACTTGCAGAAAAAGTCAACAGATGTCGCACATTAAAAATAAAAAATAAGATAGGTTTATCTAAAAAAAGACGCTGTCTGGATTGCATTTAGTTCGGGTTGAATCTTGCGATCATACATAAAGATAGTTGCCAATAAAAATGTGCGGTGAAAAAATGAAGACAATGTTGGTAGTTCTTATTCGAAGTATGATACAGTTGAAAGTGACCGAGGGGAATAGGGTCCCATTAGCGCAGTTGGTAGAGCATTGTCCCGGAAAGACAAGGGTCCTGGGTTCGAGTCCCAGATGTGACCGTTTCCTTTTCTGATTTTTCTGTTTCAGATTTTCGTTTAAAAATCTCTAATATTGTCTTCAATATTTAAATATTACAATTTGAGGTTTTACTCAATAAAGTTATTCCGAAAAATAAATATTTATTCTAGACTTGCAGAAAAAGTCAACAGATGTCGCACATTAAAAATAAAAAATAAGATAGGTTTATCTAAAAAAAGACGTTGTCTGGATTGCATTTAGTTCGGGTTGAATCTTGCGATCATACATAAAGATAGTTGCCAATAAAAATGTGCGGTGAAAAAATGAAGACAATGTTGGTAGTTCTTATTCGAAGTATGATACAGTTAAAAGTGACCGAGGGGAATAGGGTCCCATTAGCGCAGTTGGTAGAGCATTGTCCCGGAAAGACAAGGGTCCTGGGTTCGAGTCCCAGATGTGACCGTTTCCTTTTCTGATTTTTCTGTTTCAGATTTTCGTTTAAAAATCTCTTATATTGTCTTCAATATTTAAATATTACAATTTGAGGTTTTACCCAATAAAGTTATTCCGAAAAATAAAAATTCATTCTAGACTTGCAGAAAAAGTCAACAGATGTCGCACATTAAAAATAAAAAATAAGATAGGTTTATCTAAAAAAAGACGCTGTCTGGATTGCATTTAGTTCGGGTTGAATCTTGCGATCATACATAAAGATAGTTGCCAGTAAAAATGTGCGGTGAAAAAATGAAGACAATGTTGGTAGTTCTTATTCGAAGTATGATACAGTTAAAAGTGACCGAGGGGAATAGGGTCCCATTAGCGCAGTTGGTAGAGCATTGTCCCGGAAAGACAAGGGTCCTGGGTTCGAGTCCCAGATGTGACCGTTTCCTTTTCTGATTTTTCTGTTTCAGATTTTCGTTTAAAAATCTCTTATATTGTCTTCAATATTTAAATATTACAATTTGAGGTTTTACTCAATAAAGTTATTCCGAAAAATAAATATTCATTCTAGACTTGCAGAAAAAGTCAACAGATGTCGCACATTAAAAATAAAAAATACGATAGGTTTTTCTAAAAAAAGACGCTGTCTGGATTGCATTTAGTTCGGGTTGAATCTTGCGATCATACATAAAGATAGTTGCCAGTAAAAATGTGCGGTGAAAAAATGAAGACAATGTTGGTAGTTCTTATTCGAAGTATGATACAGTTAAAAGTGACCGAGGGGAATAGAGTCCCATTAGCGCAGTTGGTAGAGCATTGTCCCGGAAAGACAAGGGTCCTGGGTTCGAGTCCCAGATGTGACCGTTTCCTTTTCTGATTTTTCTGTTTCAGATTTTCGTTTAAAAATCTCTAATATTGTCTTCAATATTTAAATGTTACAATTTGAGGTTTTACTCAATAAAGTTATTCCGAAAAATAAATTTTCATTCTAGACTTGCAGAAAAAGTCAACAGATGTCGCACATTAAAAATAAAAAATAAGATAAGTTTATCTAAAAAAAAGACGCTGTCTGGATTGCATTTAGTTCGGGTTGAATCTTGCGATCATACATAAAGATAGTTGCCAATAAAAATGTGCGGTGAAAAAATGAAGACAATGTTGGTAGTTCTTATTCGAAGTATGATACAGTTAAAAGTGACCGAGGGGAATAGGGTCCCATAAGCGCAGTTGGTAGAGCATTGTCCCGGAAAGACAAGGGTCCTGGGTTCGAGTCCCAGATGTGACCGTTTCCTTTTCTGATTTTTCTGTTTCAGATTTTCGTTTAAAAATCTCTTATATTGTCTTCAATATTTAAATATTACAATTTGAGGTTTTACTCAAGAAAATTATTCCGAAAAATAAATATTCATTCTAGACTTGCAGAAAAAGTCAACAGATGTCGCACATTAAAAATAAAAAATAAGATAGGTTTATCTAAAAAAAGACGCTGTCTGGATTTCATTTAGTTCGGGTTGAATCTTGCGATCATACATAAAGATAGCAATAAAAATGTGCGGTGAAAAAATGAAGACAATGTTGGTAGTTCTTATTCGAAGTATGATACAGTTTAAAGTGACCGAGGGGAATAGGGTCCCATTAGCGCAGTTGGTAGAGCATTGTCTCGGAAAGACAAGGGTCCTGGGTTCGAGTCCCAGATGTGACCGTTTCCTTTTCTGATTTTTCTGTTTCAGATTTTCGTTTAAAAATCTCTTATATTGTCTTCAATATTTAAATATTACAATTTGAGGTTTTACTCAATAAAGTTATTCCGAAAAATAAATATTCATTCTAGACTTGCAGAAAAAGTCAACAGATGTCGCACATTAAAAATAAAAAATAAGATAGGTTTATCTAAAAAAAGACGCTGTCTGGATTGCATTTAGTTCGGGTTGAATCTTGCGATCATACATAAAGATAGTTGCCAATAAAAATGTGCGGTGAAAAAATGAAGACAATGTTGGTAGTTCTTATTCGAAGTATGATACAGTTAAAAGTGACCGAGGGGAATAGGGTCCCATAAGCGCAGTTGGTAGAGCATTGTCCCGGAAAGACAAGGGTCCTGGGTTCGAGTCCCAGATGTGACCGTTTCCTTTTCTGATTTTTCTGTTTCAGATTTTCGTTTAAAAATCTCTTATATTGTCTTCAATATTTAAATATTACAATTTGAGATTTTACTCAATAAAGTTATTCCGAAAAATAAATATTCATTCTAGACTTGCAGAAAAAGTCTACAGATGTCGCACATTAAAAATAAAAAATAAGATAGGTTTATCTAAAAAAAGACGCTGTCTGGATTGCATTTAGTTCGGGTTGAATCTTGCGATCATACATAAAGATAGTTGCCAATAAAAATGTGCGGTGAAAAAATGAAGACAATGTTGGTAGTTCTTATTCGAAGTATGATACAGTTAAAAGTGACCGAGGGGAATAGGGTCCCATTAGCGCAGTTGGTAGAGCATTGTCCCGGAAAGACAAGGGTCCTGGGTTCGAGTCCCAGATGTGACCGTTTCCTTTTCTGATTTTTCTGTTTCAGATTTTCGTTTAAAAATCTCTAATATTGTCTTCAATATTTAAATATTACAATTTGAGGTTTTACTCAATAAAGTTATTCCGAAAAATAAATATTCATTCTAGACTTGCAGAAAAAGTCAACAGATGTCGCACATTAAAAATAAAAAATAAGATAGGTTTATCTAAAAAAAGACGCTGTCTGGATTGCATTTAGTTCGGGTTGAATCTTGCGATCATAAATAAAGATAGTTGCCAATAAAAATGTGCGGTGAAAAAATGAAGACAATGTTGGTAGTTCTTATTCGAAGTATGATACAGTTAAAAGTGACCGAGGGGAATAGGGTCCCATTAGCGCAGTTGGTAGAGCATTGTCCCGGAAAGACAAGGGTCCTGGGTTCGAGTCCCAGATGTGACCGTTTCCTTTTCTGATTTTTCTGTTTCAGATTTTCGTTTAAAAATCTCTTATATTGTCTTCAATATTTAAATATTACAATTTGAGGTTTTACTCAAGAAAATTATTCCGAAAAATAAATATTCATTCTAGACTTGCAGAAAAAGTCAACAGATGTCGCACATTAAAAATAAAAAATAAGATAGGTTTATCTAAAAAAAGACGCTGTCTGGATTTCATTTAGTTCGGGTTGAATCTTGCGATCATACATAAAGATAGCAATAAAAATGTGCGGTGAAAAAATGAAGACAATGTTGGTAGTTCTTATTCGAAGTATGATACAGTTTAAAGTGACCGAGGGGAATAGGGTCCCATTAGCGCAGTTGGTAGAGCATTGTCTCGGAAAGACAAGGGTCCTGGGTTCGAGTCCCAGATGTGACCGTTTCCTTTTCTGATTTTTCTGTTTCAGATTTTCGTTTAAAAATCTCTTATATTGTCTTCAATATTTAAATATTACAATTTGAGGTTTTACTCAATAAAGTTATTCCGAAAAATAAATATTCATTCTAGACTTGCAGAAAAAGTCAACAGATGTCGCACATTAAAAATAAAAAATAAGATAGGTTTATCTAAAAAAAGACGCTGTCTGGATTGCATTTAGTTCGGGTTGAATCTTGCGATCATACATAAAGATAGTTGCCAATAAAAATGTGCGGTGAAAAAATGAAGACAATGTTGGTAGTTCTTATTCGAAGTATGATACAGTTAAAAGTGACCGAGGGGAATAGGGTCCCATAAGCGCAGTTGGTAGAGCATTGTCCCGGAAAGACAAGGGTCCTGGGTTCGAGTCCCAGATGTGACCGTTTCCTTTTCTGATTTTTCTGTTTCAGATTTTCGTTTAAAAATCTCTTATATTGTCTTCAATATTTAAATATTACAATTTGAGGTTTTACCCAATAAAGTTATTCCGAAAAATAAAAATTCATTCTAGACTTGCAGAAAAAGTCAACAGATGTCGCACATTAAAAATAAAAAATAAGATAGGTTTATCTAAAAAAAGACGCTGTCTGGATTGCATTTAGTTCGGGTTGAATCTTGCGATCATACATAAAGATAGTTGCCAGTAAAAATGTGCGGTGAAAAAATGAAGACAATGTTGGTAGTTCTTATTCGAAGTATGATACAGTTAAAAGTGACCGAGGGGAATAGGGTCCCATTAGCGCAGTTGGTAGAGCATTGTCCCGGAAAGACAAGGGTCCTGGGTTCGAGTCCCAGATGTGACCGTTTCCTTTTCTGATTTTTCTGTTTCAGATTTTCGTTTAAAAATCTCTTATATTGTCTTCAATATTTAAATATTACAATTTGAGGTTTTACTCAATAAAGTTATTCCGAAAAATAAATATTCATTCTAGACTTGCAGAAAAAGTCAACAGATGTCGCACATTAAAAATAAAAAATACGATAGGTTTTTCTAAAAAAAGACGCTGTCTGGATTGCATTTAGTTCGGGTTGAATCTTGCGATCATACATAAAGATAGTTGCCAGTAAAAATGTGCGGTGAAAAAATGAAGACAATGTTGGTAGTTCTTATTCGAAGTATGATACAGTTAAAAGTGACCGAGGGGAATAGAGTCCCATTAGCGCAGTTGGTAGAGCATTGTCCCGGAAAGACAAGGGTCCTGGGTTCGAGTCCCAGATGTGACCGTTTCCTTTTCTGATTTTTCTGTTTCAGATTTTCGTTTAAAAATCTCTAATATTGTCTTCAATATTTAAATGTTACAATTTGAGGTTTTACTCAATAAAGTTATTCCGAAAAATAAATATTCATTCTAGACTTGCAGAAAAAGTCAACAGATGTCGCACATTAAAAATAAAAAATAAGATAAGTTTATCTAAAAAAAAGACGCTGTCTGGATTGCATTTAGTTCGGGTTGAATCTTGCGATCATACATAAAGATAGTTGCCAATAAAAATGTGCGGTGAAAAAATGAAGACAATGTTGGTAGTTCTTATTCGAAGTATGATACAGTTAAAAGTGACCGAGGGGAATAGGGTCCCATAAGCGCAGTTGGTAGAGCATTGTCCCGGAAAGACAAGGGTCCTGGGTTCGAGTCCCAGATGTGACCGTTTCCTTTTCTGATTTTTCTGTTTCAGATTTTCGTTTAAAAATCTCTTATATTGTCTTCAATATTTAAATATTACAATTTGAGGTTTTACTCAAGAAAATTATTCCGAAAAATAAATATTCATTCTAGACTTGCAGAAAAAGTCAACAGATGTCGCACATTAAAAATAAAAAATAAGATAGGTTTATCTAAAAAAAGACGCTGTCTGGATTTCATTTAGTTCGGGTTGAATCTTGCGATCATACATAAAGATAGCAATAAAAATGTGCGGTGAAAAAATGAAGACAATGTTGGTAGTTCTTATTCGAAGTATGATACAGTTTAAAGTGACCGAGGGGAATAGGGTCCCATTAGCGCAGTTGGTAGAGCATTGTCTCGGAAAGACAAGGGTCCTGGGTTCGAGTCCCAGATGTGACCGTTTCCTTTTCTGATTTTTCTGTTTCAGATTTTCGTTTAAAAATCTCTTATATTGTCTTCAATATTTAAATATTACAATTTGAGGTTTTACTCAATAAAGTTATTCCGAAAAATAAATATTCATTCTAGACTTGCAGAAAAAGTCAACAGATGTCGCACATTAAAAATAAAAAATAAGATAGGTTTATCTAAAAAAAGACGCTGTCTGGATTGCATTTAGTTCGGGTTGAATCTTGCGATCATACATAAAGATAGTTGCCAATAAAAATGTGCGGTGAAAAAATGAAGACAATGTTGGTAGTTCTTATTCGAAGTATGATACAGTTAAAAGTGACCGAGGGGAATAGGGTCCCATAAGCGCAGTTGGTAGAGCATTGTCCCGGAAAGACAAGGGTCCTGGGTTCGAGTCCCAGATGTGACCGTTTCCTTTTCTGATTTTTCTGTTTCAGATTTTCGTTTAAAAATCTCTTATATTGTCTTCAATATTTAAATATTACAATTTGAGATTTTACTCAATAAAGTTATTCCGAAAAATAAATATTCATTCTAGACTTGCAGAAAAAGTCTACAGATGTCGCACATTAAAAATAAAAAATAAGATAGGTTTATCTAAAAAAAGACGCTGTCTGGATTGCATTTAGTTCGGGTTGAATCTTGCGATCATACATAAAGATAGTTGCCAATAAAAATGTGCGGTGAAAAAATGAAGACAATGTTGGTAGTTCTTATTCGAAGTATGATACAGTTAAAAGTGACCGAGGGGAATAGGGTCCCATTAGCGCAGTTGGTAGAGCATTGTCCCGGAAAGACAAGGGTCCTGGGTTCGAGTCCCAGATGTGACCGTTTCCTTTTCTGATTTTTCTGTTTCAGATTTTCGTTTAAAAATCTCTAATATTGTCTTCAATATTTAAATATTACAATTTGAGGTTTTACTCAATAAAGTTATTCCGAAAAATAAATATTCATTCTAGACTTGCAGAAAAAGTCAACAGATGTCGCACATTAAAAATAAAAAATAAGATAGGTTTATCTAAAAAAAGACGCTGTCTGGATTGCATTTAGTTCGGGTTGAATCTTGCGATCATAAATAAAGATAGTTGCCAATAAAAATGTGCGGTGAAAAAATGAAGACAATGTTGGTAGTTCTTATTCGAAGTATGATACAGTTAAAAGTGACCGAGGGGAATAGGGTCCCATTAGCGCAGTTGGTAGAGCATTGTCCCGGAAAGACAAGGGTCCTGGGTTCGAGTCCCAGATGTGACCGTTTCCTTTTCTGATTTTTCTGTTTCAGATTTTCGTTTAAAAATCTCTTATATTGTCTTCAATATTTAAATATTACAATTTGAGGTTTTACCCAATAAAGTTATTCCGAAAAATAAAAATTCATTCTAGACTTGCAGAAAAAGTCAACAGATGTCGCACATTAAAAATAAAAAATAAGATAGGTTTATCTAAAAAAAGACGCTGTCTGGATTGCATTTAGTTCGGGTTGAATCTTGCGATCATACATAAAGATAGTTGCCAGTAAAAATGTGCGGTGAAAAAATGAAGACAATGTTGGTAGTTCTTATTCGAAGTATGATACAGTTAAAAGTGACCGAGGGGAATAGGGTCCCATTAGCGCAGTTGGTAGAGCATTGTCCCGGAAAGACAAGGGTCCTGGGTTCGAGTCCCAGATGTGACCGTTTCCTTTTCTGATTTTTCTGTTTCAGATTTTCGTTTAAAAATCTCTTATATTGTCTTCAATATTTAAATATTACAATTTGAGGTTTTACTCAATAAAGTTATTCCGAAAAATAAATATTCATTCTAGACTTTCAGAAAAAGTCAACAGATGTCGCACATTAAAAATAAAAAATACGATAGGTTTTTCTAAAAAAAGACGCTGTCTGGATTGCATTTAGTTCGGGTTGAATCTTGCGATCATACATAAAGATAGTTGCCAGTAAAAATGTGCGGTGAAAAAATGAAGACAATGTTGGTAGTTCTTATTCGAAGTATGATACAGTTAAAAGTGACCGAGGGGAATAGAGTCCCATTAGCGCAGTTGGTAGAGCATTGTCCCGGAAAGACAAGGGTCCTGGGTTCGAGTCCCAGATGTGACCGTTTCCTTTTCTGATTTTTCTGTTTCAGATTTTCGTTTAAAAATCTCTAATATTGTCTTCAATATTTAAATATTACAATTTGAGGTTTTACTCAATAAAGTTATTCCGAAAAATAAATATTCATTCTAGACTTGCAGAAAAAGTCAACAGATGTCGCACATTAAAAATAAAAAATAAGATAAGTTTATCTAAAAAAAAGACGCTGTCTGGATTGCATTTAGTTCGGGTTGAATCTTGCGATCATACATAAAGATAGTTGCCAATAAAAATGTGCGGTGAAAAAATGAAGACAATGTTGGTAGTTCTTATTCGAAGTATGATACAGTTAAAAGTGACCGAGGGGAATAGGGTCCCATAAGCGCAGTTGGTAGAGCATTGTCCCGGAAAGACAAGGGTCCTGGGTTCGAGTCCCAGATGTGACCGTTTCCTTTTCTGATTTTTCTGTTTCAGATTTTCGTTTAAAAATCTCTTATATTGTCTTCAATATTTAAATATTACAATTTGAGGTTTTACTCAAGAAAATTATTCCGAAAAATAAATATTCATTCTAGACTTGCAGAAAAAGTCAACAGATGTCGCACATTAAAAATAAAAAATAAGATAGGTTTATCTAAAAAAAGACGCTGTCTGGATTTCATTTAGTTCGGGTTGAATCTTGCGATCATACATAAAGATAGCAATAAAAATGTGCGGTGAAAAAATGAAGACAATGTTGGTAGTTCTTATTCGAAGTATGATACAGTTTAAAGTGACCGAGGGGAATAGGGTCCCATTAGCGCAGTTGGTAGAGCATTGTCTCGGAAAGACAAGGGTCCTGGGTTCGAGTCCCAGATGTGACCGTTTCCTTTTCTGATTTTTCTGTTTCAGATTTTCGTTTAAAAATCTCTTATATTGTCTTCAATATTTAAATATTACAATTTGAGGTTTTACTCAATAAAGTTATTCCGAAAAATAAATATTCATTCTAGACTTGCAGAAAAAGTCAACAGATGTCGCACATTAAAAATAAAAAATAAGATAGGTTTATCTAAAAAAAGACGCTGTCTGGATTGCATTTAGTTCGGGTTGAATCTTGCGATCATACATAAAGATAGTTGCCAATAAAAATGTGCGGTGAAAAAATGAAGACAATGTTGGTAGTTCTTATTCGAAGTATGATACAGTTAAAAGTGACCGAGGGGAATAGGGTCCCATAAGCGCAGTTGGTAGAGCATTGTCCCGGAAAGACAAGGGTCCTGGGTTCGAGTCCCAGATGTGACCGTTTCCTTTTCTGATTTTTCTGTTTCAGATTTTCGTTTAAAAATCTCTTATATTGTCTTCAATATTTAAATATTACAATTTGAGATTTTACTCAATAAAGTTATTCCGAAAAATAAATATTCATTCTAGACTTGCAGAAAAAGTCTACAGATGTCGCACATTAAAAATAAAAAATAAGATAGGTTTATCTAAAAAAAGACGCTGTCTGGATTGCATTTAGTTCGGGTTGAATCTTGCGATCATACATAAAGATAGTTGCCAATAAAAATGTGCGGTGAAAAAATGAAGACAATGTTGGTAGTTCTTATTCGAAGTATGATACAGTTAAAAGTGACCGAGGGGAATAGGGTCCCATTAGCGCAGTTGGTAGAGCATTGTCCCGGAAAGACAAGGGTCCTGGGTTCGAGTCCTAGATGTGACCGTTTCCTTTTCTGATTTTTCTGTTTCAGATTTTCGTTTAAAAATCTCTAATATTGTCTTCAATATTTAAATATTACAATTTGAGGTTTAACTCAATAAAGTTATTCCGAAAAATAAATATTCATTCTAGACTTGCAGAAAAAGTCAACAGATGTCGCACATTAAAAATAAAAAATAAGATAGGTTTATCTAAAAAAAGACGCTGTCTGGATTGCATTTAGTTCGGGTTGAATCTTGCGATCATACATAAAGATAGTTGCCAATAAAAATGTGCGGTGAAAAAATGAAGACAATGTTGGTAGTTCTTATTTGAAGTATGATACAGTTAAAAGTGACCGAGGGGAATAGGGTCCCATAAGCGCAGTTGGTAGAGCATTGTCCCGGAAAGACAAGGGTCCTGGGTTCGAGTCCCAGATGTGACCGTTTCCTTTTCTGATTTTTCTGTTTCAGATTTTCGTTTAAAAATCTCTTATATTGTCTTCAATATTTAAATATTACAATTTGAGGTTTTACTCAATAAAGTTATTCCGAAAAATAAAAATTCATTCTAGACTTGCAGAAAAAGTCAACAGATGTCGCACATTAAAAATAAAAAATAAGATAGGTTTATCTAAAAAAAGACGCTGTCTGGATTGCATTTAGTTCGGGTTGAATCTTGCGATCATACATAAAGATAGTTGCCAATAAAAATGTGCGGTGAAAAAATGAAGACAATGTTGGTAGTTCTTATTCGAAGTATGATACAGTTAAAAGTGACCGAGGGGAATAGGGTCCCATAAGCGCAGTTGGTAGAGCATTGTCCCGGAAAGACAAGGGTCCTGGGTTCGAGTCCCAGATGTGACCGTTTCCTTTTCTGATTTTTCTGTTTCAGATTTTCGTTTAAAAATCTCTTATATTGTCTTCAATATTTAAATATTACAATTTGAGGTTTTACTCAATAAAGTTATTCCGAAAAATAAATATTCATTCTAGACTTGCAGAAAAAGTCAACAGATGTCGCACATTAAAAATAAAAAATAAGATAGGTTTATCTAAAAAAAGACGCTGTCTGGATTGCATTTAGTTCGGGTTGAATCTTGCGATCATACATAAAGATAGTTGCCAATAAAAATGTGCGGTGAAAAAATGAAGACAATGTTGGTAGTTCTTATTCGAAGTATGATACAGTTAAAAGTGACCGAGGGGAATAGGGTCCCATTAGCGCAGTTGGTAGAGCATTGTCCCGGAAAGACAAGGGTCCTGGGTTCGAGTCCCAGATGTGACCGTTTCCTTTTCTGATTTTTCTGTTTCAGATTTTCGTTTAAAAATCTCTAATATTGTCTTCAATATTTAAATATTACAATTTGAGGTTTTACTCAATAAAGTTATTCCGAAAAATAAAAATAATTATTTCGTTAGCTTTCTTTCTCAAAGGCCTCATACACTATGTGCCGTATTGTTATCATGTTACTGCTGCCACTACCTAGCATTTACATATAAATTTTACATTTCTTATTAACTAATTTAAGTCTGTATAACTTAGGAGTAGGAATATTCTTATTTTTGTACTATTTACTTGCTGTTATAATATGTCAAATGGATATGGTTATATGTATTTTTACTATTAATTTTGTGAACTTGCAATTTTCAGAATATTATTTTTTTAACTATGTATGTAAAAGCCCAATGTTCGTGTAAATAAATAAAAAAAAATAAAAAAAATAAAAAATAAAAAATAATGCTTAATATATACTTTCAAAATGCATTCCAGCAAAACGGCAATAACATTTTACTATCAAAATGCTCGTGGTTTGAAAAGCAAATTAAATGATTTGCACTGCGAAGTGCTCAGTTGCAATTATGATTTGATTTGTTATACTGAAACATGGTTAGACTCCTCAATCTATGACCATGAAATAGTAGATGATCGATATAATATTTACAGACGAGATAGGGACACATCGAGTTCTTTTAAAAAATCAGGTGGTGGAGTTCTAATAGCCATAAAGAAAGAAATGACATCTATCACAATTCCAACACACAGCTCAAAATTAACAGAAGATTTATGGATTAAATTTAAATTGCATGAAACATCTAGGCAAACCATCAACTTATGTTTGGCGTATTTGCCTCCAGATATACCAATCGAAAATCTCACAGATTTTTTCGAAAAGTGTCAAACAACATATAATAATTTATCATCAGAGGATGTAACAATAATAATGGGTGATTTTAATGTACCACCATCTATTCAATGCCCACTAAATGTCAACGAAATTCACACCAGACCAGTCATATATAATAGCCAAAAATCAAAATCCCTACTAGACTTCCAAAATTTGACTGAACTTAATCAGTTCAATCATGTCTCTAATAACATAGATTGAATTTCAGATTTAGTGTTTTCCAACCATCACCTGAAAATTCAAATTGCTTCACATGTGCTATCTAAAGTTGACTCCTATCATCCTCCCATTGAGTTCGATTTTCTAATGTCTAAGTACAGACCCTTACCTACCAACCCAGATCACATCAAATATAACTTCAAAAAAACGGACTACACTAAATGCAATGAAATGCTATCACTAAATAACTGGAACGATCTTAATACTCTGAATTGTAATGATTCCCTACTACATTTTTACAACTTATTATGGCTATCAATTGAAAAACACACTCCGCGCTTAAGAAACAGCAACAAAAGGTTTCCAATTTGGTTCAACAGTGCTTTGATCCACCAACTTAGAGAAAAAGAAAAGTTTAGAAAGAAGTGGAAAAAATAAAAAAATCAATGTGACTATGACAGTTTTTCCATCTTGAGGGCTAGAGTAAAATTATCCATACGTACCTGCCTTAAAGCCTATGTAGATTCAATAGAAAATTCTCTCCCTAACAGTATCAAAAATCTGTCAACCCTCATTAAATCGAAAAGAGTTTCTAATTCTCTCCCAAAAATCATGCATCTCCACGAAAATTCAGCAACAAATGGCAAAGAAACATGCGAACTCTTTTCTACTTACTTCTCTTCTGTATTTAGCTCACCATCTAATTTTAAAAGTGACTCTAAACTTTCTTCCCCACTCTATAATTATCCACTATCTCATATCAAAATAACCCTAGACGAGGTCAAGGTGAAGTTGAACACTCTCGATATCAATAAGGGTTCCGGTCCAGATGGTATTCCTCCACTATTCATTCGAAATTGTGCAGATCAACTTGCAGCACCTTTACACAAATTATTCGTCAAAAGTCTGAACGAAGGGGTATTTCCAGATCTGTGGAAAGTTGCCCACGTCATTCCGATCCATAAGTCTTGCAGTAAAAATGATGTAAAGAACTACCGTCCTATCAGCCTTTTATCTTGTTTTGGCAAAATATTTGAGTCCATTGTATATAAAGACATATTTAATCACGTAACACACATACTTAGCCCTTTCCAACATGGCTTTGTAGCTAAACAATCCACAAACACAAATTTAATCGAGTATATGGACTTTCTGTGTAAATTTCTTTCTGTGACGGCCGGCATAGTCCAGTGGTAACGCATTGGACTGCCATTCCGAAGGTCGCGGGTTCGAACCCGGCGTGCGCAAATAAATTTTATTTGATTAATTTGTGTTATTTCACAATTAATTAATTAAAATAATATTTAGTATATTTGCGGCACGTTCCAGAGTGGAAGATACTACCAGTATCGCCCTGAATTGAAACGTTGCTCCAAATGGCTTTAGCCGTGTTTAGTGACTAGATCTGAATAGCCAGGTACTTCCCCACCTTCCTCTTTCCCTTCCCCACTTACCTTCAGCCTCACAACATCCCCCAATCGGGGATGCCATAGTCTCACTGGCTCCAGACGGGAGCAGTTGGGACTCTTGTGAGGTATACTATAAAAAAATATTAAAAAAATCAATGAATAAAAAAACACAAGCAGATGCCGTATACACCGATTTCAGTAAGGCTTTCGACAAAGTTAGTCACCCTATCTTAATGAATAAACTGGATAAAATCGGCATACACGGAAATCTGCTTCGTTGGTTAGAATCATATTTATCAAATAGAAGTCAATTAGTTACTGCTAACGGTTTTAACTCTTCCCCAATATTAGTTACGTCGGGCGTTCCACAAGGATCACACCTTGGACCCTTGCTTTTCTTAATCTTCATCAACGACCTTACATGTAAACTCCACTGTAATTTTTCTCTATACGCTGACGACCTCAAGATATATAAAGCAATTCAAACTATGGAAGATTGTGAACTCTTACAACAAGACCTTAACACATTATCTGCCCGGTGTATTGACAATGAAATGGAATTGAATATAGCTAAGTGCAAAGTAATAAATTTCACCAAGAACACCAACAAAACTCTATACTCATATAGCATATGTGGTCACAATCTGGAAACAGTTGAATCGATCAAAGACTTAGGAATTATATTCGACAACAAACTAACCTTCAACCAACACATAGAATACATTGTAAATAAATCAAATAAAGTACTAGGTTTTATTGTAAGATCAACTAAACTGTTCAAGAACTCTAATAGCCTAATAATTCTATTCAATTCGTTAATCCGTAGTGTTCTTGAGTACGGGTCAACAGTCTGGAATCCACATTACACGACACAGATATCCCGACTTGAATCTGTCCAAAGAAAATTTACACGGATTTTGTCTTATCGATCAGGTGTCTACCATCTTCTTAATGGGTATGAACAAAGACTTACATATTTCAAATTAGAGAGTTTAGTTAAAAGACGAAATATAAATGACCTCTTAATGCTTTACAAAATTGTGAATAATCGTGTTAATAGTAACTTAATCAATCAAATCACTTTTTACGCCAGGCCCAAATATACTAGAAATATGAACATATTTTGGACCGAAATTTTTGCCAATAACACTGGTTATTTTAATCCTATGTCTAGAATGTCTCGATCATACAATGATCTTGCTAAAATACACACTGTCATAGATATTTTTGCAAATAATATAACGTGTTTCAAGAAATATCTCCACGATTTCTGTACTTAAAAAAGAAAAATAAATAAATAAAAAACTTGTTTAGTGGTTTAGATTTTTTTTTATAATATGTACTCTTTAAATTTTTCTACTTATTATGTGCTTCAATCTTTGTTATTAAGTTTTATGTTTTGTATAATAAATACTGTTATTGTTTTACATGTTTGCTTATGTGAATGTGCAAATGTGATTGCTGCAGACACATTAGTCTAGGGATATTTATAATTGTACTTTTTTATTTTGTAAACCATAATTAATGTTTTTATAAATATCCTGTTTGTGTCTCGAATAAATAAAATAAAAAAAATAAAAATAAATAAATATCAATGGAAGGCCTGTTTGGAAGATTGCTTCCGTTGAAGGAGACTAGGAGATGTAGACCAAAGAATAAACCGGTACAACAATACATACAGACGGTCAGGGCCAACCCTTTGGTCGAATCATTTGGGATACTGGGAGTATTCCGAGATTTATCCCCGATTCGCATAATACGGCAGGACGTGTTATTTTAAAATGAGAATACAAAGAATAAATTAAGCGATAAATCTCTCACGAACTTGAGGCAATTCGATGCAGCAGGCTGGACAAACCTGATCAAACTCATTAATATTAATAATACTAAATAATATGCATTTTGTGAAATGAGAAATTGGAATCACAACAGTACCTACTACGGGCAAGGCGTAGTCAACAGAAACCCCTGCTGGGTTAACATTGGAATCATTACTATACAAAAAGGGCAGCTCTTACAATATTGGTATTCGAGGACCATTGACTATTGGATACCCCTAGCTGGGCTAACTTTTCTCACAAAATCAACACGTGGGAAAAGGCAGAAGCAGTTATTCTAAATTACATGCACAATGCAATATAGGTTGGTAGGTATTATATCGTATTATTGTTTTCCACGTGTTATTTATTATTCTTCTAGAATAATAAAAAAAAATCAGCACTACGACGCAAATGATATTGGTAAATTAAAATATGAAACCCGATAGTATGCAAAACATACGGAGACTTTTCGACAAACAACGTAATTTGTTATGAAATAGATGATAAATAGAGATGATGATTTATTTGATAGGTATTACAAATAATGTGTAAAAGACGGAAACTTTTACAATATGTTTATGACGCTTCTAATCACTAGGCAGGCGGACAAATTAGGTACCTAGCATTATGACAATGACACGATACGTTCTAATGACAATGTCAGTATTCATTATGTATTGTAATCGTTCTCTAAGAAATCGGGAAAAGGGGAATGAAAGAATGAGTGAATAAGTGAACGTATGGAATAGGTATTATCGGACGGTGATGATATTGTATTCTTACCTTGCAAACATATTCGTGTTGTGTTCTGACGTCCACGCAGCGACAGAGGGAGGAACCCTCGACCTGCTCCAGCAGCAGGTACTTATCTGCCACGAGGGAAGCCTGGAACGGGGGCTCCGGCAGGCAGGGGCTGTGCGCTGGGCTGAGTCTGTCCAGGGGGCGCGGGGAGCCAGCCCTGTCCTTGGGGCACAGTACCCCGGGCTCCTCTTCCCCCTCGGGGTGCTTGCTGCCACCAAGCCGGGCTACCAGAGTGTTCATCCAAGAACCCTGATTAACTTGAGTTACGGTATCCATTATTATTATTCGTTTTCACGGCACTTCGCACTTCAACACTTGATAGCACGTCACTGTGTTTTATTCTGTACTGTTCACTCGTCACGTATTGAAGTAAAATTATTGACACAGTTCACGAATTAATTATAATAATAGTAAATTCACTTTTAACCAACTATTGTCAACGAAGCTGATTTACAAACACAATTAATTACAAAGGAACCTAGGTATTTGTTAATCCTGTAACAAACGTCAGTCTGAAACAAAATAAAATATATTTTTAGCATTTTGTAGTAAGGACAGGAAAAAATTGCGTCAGCTACTCACGTTGCGACAAAATAAATGTGTAACAAGAATCGTGTTAAAGATTCACTAATGAAATAATATGTCGAAACGGATGTTCATCCGATGATTTCAAATCATACGAATACCCACACGACCAAGAGCGAATCTACATTAAGTTCTGAAATTAGCGTCCAAAAAAGTCATGATTTTTCTTAGAATTTTATACAGATTTTGTGACTGAATTCGATTTCGATTACAATTCTCATCACCATTCCAAAATTTCAGCCCGTTCGGTCACATAGAGCCTGATAAAAGTGTTTCCAAAGTTCGAACCCAAGTCTAAAAATAGCGTCCATAAAAATTATTATTTTTCTAGCACATTCTCTTATCGTTCAGGATACACATCAAATGGTGAGATGTGAAGAAATTGTCCATAAATAACTCATGGCGTGCGGGTCAATCATAGACAGTACGACGGATAATCTCTGACCTAATACGGGGTCATAATTATGTATCAGATGCTCAGGAATATGGCATTGCTTCGAAACAGGTAGCCTTCGGAGGAAGCAAGACACCAAATCTCGTAGCCAACTTTGATTGGCTTATTCTTAATTTACATCTTGCAATAATGTCGATCGAAATATGGCATCATTTGCTCGTCAATGAAAAGTTTGTGTGCAAAAACACCAAATAGAAGATATTTCACTTTTAGCATGTTAAACAATGGACAAACCTACAAATAAAGATGGAACGTTAGTCGAAGAATACTAAATATAAAAAGTTTATGTTATGGCTACTATACCTTAGCCATTCTGTCGGTTATATCTAGATTGTTGTTATCGCAAAAATGTATCTAGCGCTTTATAAGCTCGAAATGTGGATGTTGGTTCCTTTTTTGATGACGCTTACACCCAAGGTCGGGTCAGACAAATAATAATCTGTGGTAGATGGCAATGTATTGTAGCCGGTCAACACAGAAACCAAGAAAACGCTTCAATTCGTATATATCTTACTGGAATTCGGTATTGGTTTTAAATCGAGCGTATTTGATCATACTCTCAAGAATAAACTGAATCACTTCATCAAAGAATAATGAAAACTCTTGGAAAGCATTATAAGACTTCAGCTTTTCGTACATATCTTTATGCACCACATTCAGCGGTTCAGGAACGCAACAGTTTACTGTAGTTTTGATTTTTGGATGGTGGTGCATTTGAAATAGATATTCGCAAGGTATTACGACTAGCACCAGAGGATGTCAAAGGTGGATTCCAGTCAAGTCGAGATATGCCATCAAACCATCGTCAATCAGCTCTTCGTCCGTCTGTTCATCAACATTCTCCGTTTAAAAATATACGAAAACCGCAGACAAACTATTAATTTTAATAAAAATCACTCATAAAAACACTACAAAACCGTATTATTTGACGGCAAGCTAACCAAAAACGTATGTAAACACTGTGACAGCTAACCTCCAAACGTTGCGCGCAGGCATCAACTGATTTCAGTGACATCCAGCGGTCATCTTATGCATATAATACTATATTGAAACAGTGTTTCCAACCATTTAACCTTTTGATAACAATATGTGATTCACACATGTTTTATTTTTTTCCGTTTTAAATTTTTTTTTTTAAATGGCTCTATTGTCAGGGTTTTAGTAAAAAACTAATTAAAAATACAAAAATTAATAAAATGTATTAAATTATGTTAATTATTGAAAGCTAACATACCAATCTGTAAATATTGCATAACAACTTGGTGGGATTTAGCTTTATTCACAGTGAAAAAAAATCATACTTTTCATCATTCAACAACATACCTACCCATTCATGCAGTGTGATGTATTTTTATGTCTACATAATTTTATTAATAATCACCAAAAAAACCATTAGTGAACTGAGTTTAAAGTGCCCAATTCTTCTAAATTGTAGACCGCGCGTTAAACCAGTGAATTTTTATCGCGTGAAGTGGCTTGTTTTAGTGCTTTTTTACCTACATTTCTAAACTACCTCGAAGTGTCAAACTGCCCTGAAGTGTTATCTCTACCTATTGCAAAAAATTATCGGTTGTGACGCTATAGTGATTAACGATTACTATCTTAAAATATTATTAGCCATTAAAAATCACTTTTTACGTAAATACTGTGTCAAACAATATTTTAATGAATACAAAGTGCATTATTTGCGAAAAAGACATTGACACTCCATCGGATTTCATAAGCTGTAGTGTCTGTGAAAAAAGCTACCACCTTTTTTTTTTTTTTTTTTTTAACATTATTTCTGGCTTTCACCCTTCAAGGGTGTTCTTGGCCATCATTTAAAATTATTGAGAAATGAAAGGTGAATTTAAATATTAATTTTATTTAAATGGGCAAATTTCAAAATTATAATGAAAATTGGAGTCGAGTTCAGACTTAGAAGAGATGAGATGTTGAATGGAGGGGAGGCAATTTTAGATAAGGCTTGATAGAAGAGAGGATATTTGTTTAGAGAGGGACAACCAAAAAATATGTGATCTAAAGTTCCCACTTCTAGACCACAGAATGTACAATCTGGGGAGTCAACAACGTGAATTTTAAAAAGATGGGAAGGAACGGAACAATGTCCGATCCTCATTCGAATGAGTGAAGAAATTTCTTTTTTGGAAAAATGAGGGAATTGCTGAAACCACGGTTTTGATGGAATAGTTCTTTGTATTGAGGCATAGCAGGCTCCCTTGGATTGACTAGCAATGTGCCAATACTCTGTCCAAACATTGCGGGATCTATCTTTGATGATGGAAAAAATGTCAGATAGGGGAATGTGGTTTACGAGGGTAACAACAGGGTTGGACGCTCCTTGTTTTGCCAAGGCATCCGCAATATCATTACCCATGATACCAACATGTCCAGGAATCCAAATCAGAGTTACAGTTTTACCAGAGCTTTGAATGGAGGCTATCATCTCTCGAATAAGGCATACAAAGTGATCATCAGGATGAAGAAGAGGACTGGATTTAAGTTTTTGGAGGGAACTGAGAGAGTCAGAGAGAACGAGGGAATGTTCGAAATTATTTTTGATTATATATTTGAGAGATTCTATTATTGCAATGCACTCGGCTGAAAATATTGAAAATTGATTTGAAATTGAATGAAATATTCTGTCATTAGAATTATTGTGGTAAACGTTAATACCTATACCACAGTTAGGAGAGTCGGGAGATTTGGATCCATCAGTAAATAAAAGAGAAAAGTTGGGCCATTTAGATGAAATAATGTCATTGAAAATATTATTGACAGTTCGGGCCGGGAGATTGGAATGACTTTTAGGGATTCCGATCCCTTCTATTATTGTTGGGGATAGGGTGACGTGACTATATTTTAATTTGTATAAGGGAAGTAGATCATTTTGGATGATGTAAAGCTCTGAGAGAGACTTAAAATTTTTACAGATGTCAGGAAGAGGTTTAGTTGAAGCTCTGATTGTAGATGAATGGGTTGAGTCAATGAACAACGAGACGCTGGGGATAACCTGATGACATTTAGAATTTAAACATTTAAGAACAAATTTGTCAGCAAATAGTTGACGCCTTAAATAAAGAGGAGGATCAGAACATTCTACTTGAAGGGAATTGATGGGTGACGATTGCATCGCTCCAGTTATAATTCGCAAAGATTTAGATTGAATTTTGTCTAATTTATTAAGTACATTTTTTGAGGCAGTACTAAAAAGTGGGCAGGCATAATCGATATGGCTTCGAATAAGTGCGTTGTAAAGCAACTTAATGCAAGTAGGGTGAGCTCCCCACCAAACGCCAGATAAGGATCTGATGATATTTAAATTTTTTTCGCATTTAGTAACTAAATTATTAATATGGGAAGACCATTTAAGTTTCCTATCAAATGTTACTCCCAAAAATTTTACTTCAAAAGCGTTGGGGATTGGAGAATTTTTAAATAAAATTTGAACGGGGGGGTTTTTATGGCGGTTTGAGAAGGTGACACACTGAGTCTTTTGGATTGAAAGTTCAAAACCATTTAAGGTGAGCCATGTGCAAAGGGCATTCATGGCTTCGTTAAGATATTTGACGGCGAGAGGGATGATTTTGGATGATAAGAAGAAAGCTATGTCATCTGCGAACTCAATAACTTTTACTTGTGGGGGAATAGTGACATGCATATCATATGTGTATATATTATACAGTAAGGGGGACAATACATCGCCTTGTGGTAAACCCTTCCAAACAGACCTACTTTGAGGAGAAATATCTGGAAGTTCAATGAAAATTTTTCTATCTAGAAATAGATTAATAATAGATTGGACAAACATGGGGGGAAGGCCAAGGCCTAGAAGTTTTTTTTTCAGGATTGGGATGGAAACATTGTCAAAGGCGCCTTCTATATCTATAAAGACGGCAAGACAAACTTCCTGTTTAGAAATTGATAAATTAATATCAGTGCTGATGATGGCAAGGTTATCTTGAGTGGATTTTTTTTTCCTAAATCCAAATTGAGATGGAGAGAGAAGCTGTTTACTCTCGACAAAAAATTCTAATCGGTTTTTAATTAATTTTTCATAAAGTTTACTGAGGGTGGATGAAAGAGCGATCGGCCTGTAGTTGGATCCAGAATTTGGTGATTTGTTTGTTTTTAAAATAGGGATGATTATTTGACAACTCCAGTCATCAGGCACTATACCAGTCTGGAAGATTTTGTTTAAGATGCTTAAGAAGTGGTTTAGAACATTATCATTACTATTTTTGATTATGCTGTAAGGTATACCATCTCTGCCTGGAGATGAGTCCTTGACTATTGATAAACAATTTTTTAGCTCAATTAAGGTGAATGGAGAGTCTAGCCAATGATTAGACATAGGAGTATTATAGATAGGCGTTATTTCATCTAAGTTAGGTACAGTAGGGGGGCAATTTTGTCCAAGAATTCATCTATCCATTTAGAATGAGACGCTCGAGGAGATGGTGAACTGAAGGAGGATCGAAATCTTCGGATCATAGACCAAATTTCCGAAATTGGAGTGTTCGGAGATACTGAACTGCAGAAGTTGTACCACCCAGATCTTTTTTTTGACCTCAATACCCTTTTGGCATTTGATTCAGCGTTTTTGTATATAAGATAGTTCTCCATAGTCATATTGTAACGATAGGAAAGAGATTTAGCTTTCCGAATTCTTACTACTTTGGAACATTCCTCATCCCACCAGGGAGTTGGAGGGAGTTTTTTTAAAAGAGATTTAGTTTTAGGGGGAGGATTTGATTTATTTATTGCAGTTATGAGCATTGATTTGAAGTTATTATAGTCATCTTTGACGGAAAATATATTGGTGTTGGGTAAATTTAGTAGGAACTTGTCCATATGAGAGTTAAATTCATCCCATTTGGTGTGTTTCGTTTTAATCTTTGTCGAAATATGAGACTTGTCCGATTGGAAAGAAGTTTGATAAGTAATGGTGATCGGGAAATGATCACTGGAGCAAGGGTCGGGGGACACCACCCAAGAGGAGAGAGAACCCAGACTAGTAGAACATATCGAGAGATCCACTGCACTGGGGTTTGTGCTGGGGCGAGAGATCCTAGTAGGAGATCCGTCATTCAAAAGGAAAAGGTTGGATTGATCTAGGAAATCCATCACACTTCGACCATCTCGGTCGGAGAAAGCAGAACCCCAGACGGGGGAATGGGCATTAAAATCGCCTAATATAAAGAAAGGAGGACTTAGTTGACTTACAATTTGCAACCAAATTTGTTTATTGAAGTGGGCTGTTGGGGGAAGATAGACTGAAATAAAGGATGTGTCCTTTATTTTAGCTGCAACCATTTGGAAGTCAGCATTGGGGGGTTTGATATTATTTATTGGGGAAAATGATATGGATTTCTTAATAAAAAGGGCAGCACCGCCGCCCGAACCTTCCGGGCGGTCGTCGCGGAGACAGGAATACCCTCCCACATTAAAGTGGGTGGATGGAGTAAACCAAGTCTCCGAGATAGCAGCCAAAGAAATAAAGTTGGAATTTAATAGGTTAAGGAGATCAGATTTGTTAGAAATAGCACTTCGGCTATTCCACTGAAGTATTTTGAAATCTTGAAGAGTCATTTTGAATAAATGATTTTAATGTGGAAATAATAGTAGCAGCGTTGGACGGTAGATTAGTTTGAGAAGAAATAAGGTCAATTAGAAGCATAATGAGAGTTTGGATAAATGAAGAATTGTCTTGGGAGAGTTTTTCAGAAAGTTTTAGAGAGTTCATTGAGGACGGATTATAATTATTTGCACACCCATTTGTGGCATTTGAAAGAGGTGTACCATTGGGATTTTAGAGCAGTGAGTTGTGTTGTTGCTGATCGTATCCAGGAGCCGGTTTAGAGATATCGTTTTTGTATGTGAATTTAGTTGAACGAGAAGAAGTTGTTGTAGAAGAGGGAAGAGGGTTGGATGTGGAGTTGCTGGATAAAGCCTCAGCAAATGATTTTTTGACAGGCGGGAATAGTTTAGAAGCCTGCAGAAAAGACAAGTTCTGAGAGGCCATAGAAATTTTTATATTTTTTTGGCGAGATTGTTCTGGGCAAGATGTGTTGATAGCTGTATGTGAGCCTGAGCAGTTAAAACATTTGGGTGAGGAGGAAGAAGGACATTGGTCAGCTGCGTGGTTTTCTCCACATTTAAAACATCTGGGTTGAGATCTGCATGCAGCTTTGGTATGACCAAAACGGCAGCAATTGAAACATTGAGTGGTGGGATAAGTATTCATTTCAACTGTTAATGAGTTGAAGAATAAATATATATGGGAGGGAAGAGATTGACCTTCAAAGGTGATAACTACAGATTGGGAGGGCTTCCAGGAAATTATACCCTCAGAGGAGTCCTTGTAATTTAGCCTCCTGGCTTTTATGGGATTGCCAATGTGTTGGGGGGTTGAAAGTGAAGACAGAATTTCTTCGATGGACAGATCGGTCGAGATACCTCTGACCAGGCCCATGCGAGTGACATTGAAAGTAGGGATATATGCCTTGAACTTTGAATTAGATGAAATGAAGATATTTTTGATGAAACTGTTGGCAGCTGACCCTGAGAGGAATTCGACGGAGATTCGGAAGCGACCCTCGGCTTTTACACCTCCAGGCTTGATTGAAAGGTTCTTGCTATTTGATAGGAATTTGCCAAATTCAAGAGGGTGGATGGTTTTTCCTTGCTCAGTTTTTTGGGCGTATACTATGAATGGGCCACGGGAATGAGGAGAATAAAAGTTTGTTGGAGGAAGTTGAGAAAGTGCTGGTGGGGATTGTGAAGTCGAAGGAGAGTCAAGTTTTATTGGGGAAGAAGGAGTAAATTTCCTTTTTTTGGTAGAAGTCAAAATGACAGAATCACTGTCAGAAATTTCTCCATTTTCCCCGTCTGGGGGGTCTGGAGAGGGATCTGGGGGCTTTGTAGGGGGTCCAGGAGGAAAATCTTCCTCCATTATTCACAACAGTAAACAACTACAATAATAGTATGGAAAATGACAGAAGTAAAAAAAGGTTATAAATATCTGGAATACAGCAGCGAAAAGTGACTCCTGGAAGATCAGGAGGGAGAAGAAACCTCAAGGCACAACACACTACACTTTTTTTTGCCAGAAAACAAAAAAGAATGGTAAAAAATTAATTTTAGCAAGCTACCACCTTGGCTGTGCTGAAATTACTGAAACGACACGCCGCGGCGCCGTAGTGCAAGGAATTTGCAGTGGAAATGCAAAAAATGTATTAAAAATAATAAAAATATCAAATCAAAGCAGACGAATAATGAAATAACATTGAACAACGAAAAAGAACCGCCATCTATCGCCATACAAGCAAAACAGTTTTCTCAAGCGCCAAAACCTGAACTCGCAATTCAAACAACCACAGAAAGCTTACCAACCTCAAATATAGATGGAGCTAATGGTCCATTAACCTCGCAACTATTTTTAAATGAGCTCACTGAATTCAAATCAACCATAATGAAATTCGTGGAAGACAAATTTGATTCATATGTAAATAAATATGAAGCTCTCATGTCACAAAATATCGAATTAATAAAAACTATCCAATTTATGACAGATCAACAAGAAGACTTAAAAAAACGGATAAATACTATCGAAAAAGCACAAGAAATAGTCAATGATGAATTAACTGCACAAAAAAATCATAATATTATACTACTCAATACTATTTCTAAGGAAGAGGAAAAAATTGATAAATTGGAGTATTAAGCCAAATCTGTAACATCGAGATAAGAGGTGTCCCGGAGTCAAACATTGAAAATAATGCAGAAGTTCTCAAAAAATCTGTAATATCATCAACTACGAAAATAGCGACGTGCATTCTGTAATAAAAAAAATAAACAGGATTGGACCGAAGTTCTCCGACAAAAATTCAAGATCTATCGTGGCGACATTCAATACCATAACATCGCGGGACGAGTTCCTATCCAAATTCAAATCTTACAAGAAATCCACTACTAATGTGACAAACCAAATAAAAACAAGGGACCTAGGATTATCGCAAACCGCCAATCACATTTATATATCCGACCAATTAACTCAGAAAGGAAAATTTTTGCTATCACAAACAAAAAAATTTGCTAGAGACCATAATTATAAACATGCTTGGTCTAGAGGAGGGCGCATTCTTTTGCGGAAATCTGATACATCCAAGACAATTCCAATAAATAATATTGCTGATTTGGACCGTGAAAAACGTCATTTACTGTGACTAATGATACAAATTACTGTGCTGCTATACCACTCCACTATATTAGACATTATTGTTTGTTGCACATTAAACCCGCGTTCTATACTAATAACAACTTGGGAAAGTTACTTAAAAATACTAAAGATAAAGATCACAAATTTAGCCACTCAGGCATTTACCAACTATGTTGCAATGATTGTCAATCGTTCTACATAGGTAAGACAACTAGAAATATAAATATTAGAATCACCGAACATTTAAGATGTTTAAATAACAATAATTTTTCGGAGTTTGCCAATCATCTCATTTCCACCGATCATACTTTTAGTAAAGATGCAGGGGTTAAAATTCTTCACCGTAGTAATAAAGGCAAAAAATTAGATAATTTAGAAGCACTTGAAATCAGAAAAGCCATCAATAATAACTCCAGTATAATAAATAACCAAATTAATCTGTCTTATAGTCCTATTCTTGACATATTTCCAGTTAACCGCTCTGTTCTTCCTGGAATTCCCGTAATTACCCCTTCCACTTTGTCGACATCTCTCTCAAACACTTAACATTTTTGTATTTATGTATCAATATTTTGTGTAGTAGATTAGTTTTAAATATTCTCCTGACGAAGGAAGGGATCTTCCGAAACCGGTAGAGTGAAAATAAAACTATTGTGGTCAAAAACAAATTTATGTGTTTTATTATAAATTATTGTTTGTTTTATAATATGTTTTTATCCGTTATTCAATAATAGTCAATATGTATTCTCACTTTCCCTATTGGCTACTTTCGACGAGAAAAAATATACTCAATATAATGTACTCGCTCTCTACCTAATATTATTATTATCTAGATTGAAAGTTTTTTATTTTCGTTTTATGAGTCATAACACCGCCATGATATTGTACACGAGATTTAAATTATTCTTCTATTATCTATTAAGTATATACATTAATGTTTGCTTTATAATATGCTTTTATCCAATATTTTATAACACTACATATGTTTTTTTACTTTCCCTCTTAGCTACTTTAAAAAAGAAAACACATATTCAATATAATGTACTCGCTCTCTACCTAATATTATTATTAACTAGATTGACTGTTTTTTTTATTTTTGTTTTATAAGTCATAACACCACCACGATATTGTACACGAGATTTAAATTATTCTTCTATAATTTATCAAGTATATACATTGATGTTTGTTTCATAATATGCTTTTATTCACTATTTTATAACACTATATATGTATTCTTACTTTCCCTATTAGCTATATTCGACAAGAAAACATATACTCAAAATAATGTACTCTCTCTCTACTTATCATTATTATTATTATCTAGATCGACTGTTTTTTACTTTTGTTTTATGAGTCATAACACCACCATGATATTGTACACGAGATATAAATTATTCTCCTCTCATCTATCAACTATTTACAGTAATGTTTACTTTATTATATGCTTTTATCCGTTATTTTATAACACTCAATATGTATTCTCACTTTCCCTATTGGCTACTTTCGACTTATTAACTTTCGAAAAGATAACACAAACTCAAAATAATGTTTTTTTTTTTTTTTTTATTAAAACACAAATAACATTGTTTACATCACTTTATTTCGATACAAAATCTCAACATGTTTCATGAACCAAGTTCACTTCATCAGGAGCACCCTCCCCCACTCTTACCCCTCCCCGCTCCTTCTACCTCTTCTTTCTAGACCTAATTTTAATTATAACTTTAGTATACTTGTGCTCCTGATGAAGTGAACTTGGTTCATGAAACATGTTGAGATTTTGTATCGAAATAAAGTGATGTAAACAATGTTATTTGTGTTTTAATAAAAAATAAATAATGCCATCACAAAGTGAAAAGCAGTTAGAAGAAGTTTTCTTCGAAAAAAAAAAAAAATCAAAATAATGTACTCTCTCTCTACTTATCATTATTATTATTATTTAGATCGACTGTTTCTTCTTTTTGTTCTATGAGTCTTACCACCACCATGATATTGTACACTAGTATTAATTTATTCTTCTCTCATCTCTCAAGTATTTACACTAATGTTTGTTTTATAATATGCTCGAACTCCCGCCATGCAAGTATAAATACAGGCCTAATACTCAGTGATTTTATGACAACACCTCCTAATAAATCCAAATTAAAATGATCTTAAACGCTTACTCGGAGTTAGATAATATTGGGGACCCAAATACTGAAATTGTCTTAGAAGGTACTGATGAACTCAAAAAATTTAACTGGAGAAATAATACATTTGATATTGTTTATCAGAATATCCGCACAATGGAAAATATTGACGATTTTCTTCTATTCTTAGATAATACTAAGATGACTGTGAGATTTCATATAAAAATACTGTCGGAATGCAGATTGAATGATTCAAATCTCGCAAAACAAATAACAGGTTATCATGAATACCACACAACACAACATTTGAATCAAAACAGTGGAGTGGTAGCCTACATTAGCGATGATATTCACTCTCAAGTTCAAAAAATTCATATCAGTCAATCAAACTGTCTAAAAATAGTAATTAATGGACATCTATGTATTTTAGCCATTTACAGATCACCACCATTCACTGACATTCAGGAATTTCTGGATAATCTCGTATCTGAACTTAAAAAATGTGGTGAATTCAAATTTTTCAGAGGGGCTGAGGTCGAAACTGACCACTTTCTTGTAGTGTCAAGAGTAAACCTCTTTCGCAGTTGGCGCTCTAAAGTGAAAACGGTACTAACTCCAACAAGAGTCAAAATAGAAAAACTACAAAATGATAATGTGAGAAGTAAGTATATGAATTGTGCAGAGATAAGATTGAATGCGAAGGAAATGGATGGTCTAAGCATAGACGAAACATGGAAACACATAAAAGTGTGTCTTTGTGAATCTGCTAGGGAGGTTTGTGGAATAAGCGCGCAAGGTAGGAAGAAAGGTGATGCATGGTGGGATGATGAGATTAAAGCACTGGTCTCAGAGAAGAAGAAACCATGGTTATGTCTGATTGCGGCTGGCAGTGCTTCCAGCGAAGAGAAGTATCGAGCGAAAGAAGTATATAAGGAATGTAAGAAAAAAGTAAGAGTTGGAGTGAAAGAACGAAAGAAACGCCTGGAAGAGGAAGAAGGAATGAAAAAACCATTTCCAAGAAAACATTAAGTTGTTTTGGAAAGAAGTCAAAAGGTCCCGGAGTGGCCTAGAAAACGGAATCATGAAAGTGATAAAATCAAAAGATGGAAAAATGTTGACGAATGAGGAAAAAATAAAAGAGAGATGGATGAATTATTTCGAGGAAGTCTTCGAAAGCGAAGTGAGTGACAGTGATTCCAGTGGTGAATCAGATATGAATGACGATGGAGTGAATGTTACCGAAATTAGCATGGAGGAGATAGAAAGTTCGATTAAATGTATGAAGAATGGCAAGGCTGTCGGGTTTGACAATATTGCTGCTGAATATTTTAAAGGAGGTAGCCGTATAATTCTCACATGGTTGTGCAATCTTTTTAACCAATGTTTAACTTCAATCTTTTTAACCAATGTTTAAAGGAAGGTTATACGCCTTTAGACTGGAGAAGGGCTGTGATCATGCCATTATACAAAGGTAAAGGGTCACGCATGGAATGTGGGAATCATAGGGCTATTAGCCTGCTAAGTTTAGTTGGCAAGCTGTATGGTAGAATCTTGATTGAAAGAGTAAGAAAGGAAACAAAAGATAAAATATGGGATGTGCAAGGTGCTTTTATGAGTGGAAAGGGGCGCATGGACCAGATCTTCTCATTGCGTATGCTCACTGAAAAGTTTCTGGCAAAAAACCAGAAACTTTTCTGTGCCTTTGTAGATTTACAAAAAGCATACGACCGAGTCGACAGGAAAAATCTATGGAAGGTGTTGTCCAAGTATGGAGTGAATACATATCTGACTCAGGCAATTGCGTCTCTGTATGAGGGAAGCGTTGCATGTGTTGGGGTAAACGGTGGTTTTAGGGGGTGGTTTGATATCACAAAAGGTGTTAAACAAGGCTGCGTAATGTCACCGTGGTTATTCAATCTATACATGGATAATTGTATGCAAGAATTGAAAGAGGTGGGATTGGGCGCAAATTTGAATAATTTGAAAGTATGTTGCCTGTTGTATGCTGATGATGCGGTTCTGATTGCTAATAGTATAGAACAAGGCTGCCCAACCCCAGGCCCGCGGGCCACAATGTGGCCCGCGAACGAATTATAAGTGGCCCGCGTGAACCATTTCCAAAAATCCGCCAATTTGAAAAAGTGTCGCAGATCCGCGGTAAAACAAACAATGCAGCTTGCGCGCGGTCACCAGTGTTGCCAACGAAGGCGATTTATCACTATTTAGGCTACTCAGAACAAGAATCGGCGACGAAAAAATCTAACCTCTTGAACTTACTTTTTAAACAAAAATACACCGGTTTTTGATATAATATTTTCTGCGTCCGAAATGAATCTTGTAGCCACACCCCCCCCCCCCCCCCATGGAATTCGAAAAATTGTTGTGGAGAATCACATATGTTTTTGGGTGCGCGGAATTTTTTCTCAGCGAAGTTCCGTAACAACCACCCCCCCCCCCCCCTTGGAGTGGGGAGCACTCATTTGAATTTTTTTTAGGAACCGTCAGGTATTCAGTGGCCCGCCAGTGATTCAAAATCGTCAATTTGGCCCAACTGTTAAAAAGGTTGGGCAGCCTTGGTATAGAAGATCTACAGTCTCTCGTGTCTAGGATGAACGAAGTATGCATGAAGAATGAGTAAATGATGAATGTAAGTAAGTCTAAAGTAATGGTGTTTGAAAGAGAGAGTACGAAAACAGTGTGCAATATAATTGTGAATGAGGAATACTTGGAGCAGGTGGATGAGTTTGTATATTTAGGAAGTATGTTAACGTGAGATGGGAAGGCTGACAGAGATATTGAAAGAAGGGTAAATGCAGGTAATTCCGTTAATGGAGGACTGAACGCCGTTGGCGCTAACAAAAAACTGTCCAAAGAAGCAAAGTTAGCAGTCCACAACGGAGTGCTGGTACCTACCTTGATGTATGGAAGTGAGGCATGGAACTGGCAAAGAAAGGATGAAAGTAGATTGAATGCTGTTGAAATGAGATCCCTGAGGCGTATGTGTGGTAAAACCATGTTTGATCGTGTGAGGAATGTGGAGATCCGCAAAGAGTGCAAGGCTGATGTAAGCGTAATGAGTAAGATTAAGAAAGGGACGCTTAGATGGTTTGGGCATGTAGAGCGAATGAGCGAAGATAGGAGTGTAAGGAGGATATATGATGCAAATGCGAATGGTAGCAGAAGTCGGGGACGCCCGAGGAAGACATGGCACGATTAAAAGCTAAAAAGCTTTTTGTTTGACAAGCCCCCAAAGGGCACACAAACTCCAACGGCTCGGAGGGCTTTGAAGCAGAGAATGGACGGTTATCTCGAGAGTATTTCCTCCTGGGGTAAAATTAATCTCGTCGAATTTAATGTTTCAAAGACCCAATCCTGTCTGATTACGTCTAAAAGGGATCCAAATGATAATCTAGTCTCCTTCAACGGAAGCAATCTTCCGAACAGGCCTTCCATTGATATGCTTGGTGTAACTATAAGTGACCAGCTCAGGTACGGGAGCTCCATCGAAGCTAGAGTAAAGTTGGCCTCTCAGAAGCTGGGCGTACTGTACAGGGCACGCAGATACTTTAATAGTACACAACTGCTCACCCTGTACAAATCGCAAGTGCGCCCTACTGTCGAATTTGGCAGCCATCTCTGGTCTGGAGCCCCAAAATACCTGAAAAAAACCCTTGACTCTGTGCAGAAACGGGCGGTCCGTTTGATAGATTCCCCAATCTTAACAAACGGACTGCAATCTTTAGAGCACAGGCGTCAGGTAGGTATGCTGTCCTTGTTCTATCGGTATTACAATGGAAGATGCTCTGAGGGACTAGCGTCATTGATCCCTTCGGCACCGGTGCGTAGTCGGGATACACGCCAAACGCGCGCCCAACATTTGTACACAGTTGACACTTGTCACATGAGAACGGGTCGCTTCTATGATTCGTTCTTAAGTTCAACAGCTCGGCTGTGGAACGAACTGCCGGCCTCTGTGTTTCCTCCCTCCTACAACATGGGACTCTTCAAGACCCATGTTCACTCCTTCCTCTCCACAAAAAGACCCTCCACACAGCATCCCCAAAGATGACATAGGCCCTGAGGGAAATTATTTTCTTCAGGGCCTCCTGTGTGGAGTAAATATAAAAAAAAAAAAATAAAAAAAAACACGTTTGCGACGAATGTTATAGTAATTGTTGTTCATTAATTAACTAATGCAAGCACACTATTGTCTTCAGCTTTCAAAACACCACGGAATATAATAATAAAATATTATTCTCAGCGAAATTCACGAAATGAACGGCCTCTCTCCCAAACGTCCCGAAAGCATCGCCCGAGGAAGACATGGCACGACCAAGTGAATCAGATACTAGAGTCGGGCCATGTCAAGAGTCAGAATAATAGAAGAGTATGTATGAGACGATGTATGAATGTGAATGAGGCAAGATGTGTGTGCCAAGACCGAGTTGTTTGGCGGTCCGTCCTCTCTGCCTACCCCTGCGGGGAAACGGCGTGATGGTTAGTTAGTTAGTTAGTGAATTCAAACAACAAATAGTAATGGGGGATATAAACATCAACACCTACGGAAATATACACAGACAATGTCACGATTACCTATGCGCCATGGCAGAAAACAACTACGCATTAAATATTAAAGCTTCTACCAGGATTCAAGGTAATAGCAGGTCATGTTTAGACCACATAAATACCAGAAATATTACGGACTCCACCGCATTTATTATCCACAATACAATAACCGATCACTACACAACCGCAATAAGCATTCCGGACACATCCCATAAAAACCAAGTAAAAACTAACCACTGTATATCAACTATCAGCGCCCTTGAGGTGATTTCTCACAAAAACGGCGCTATATAAATTAGACAAATATTATTATCTGTTATGAGGGACCAATTTTTTAAATCTGTACAGGTACGTATAGAACCAAAAACGAGAAAAGTACACATTTTTACCATTGGGTAAAAGTTTGATTAATATAACAATACCTATAATCGAGTGACAGCTGTGTTTTGATCTGCTCCCGAAATAAATAGTTAACAATCTGGTACAGCGAGTAAATTTCCCCGTGGATGTGTCAAATCCGATGAGAATTGTTAGTTTTACTAATTCAGTGTTTGATTTGTCAGTGATTGACCAGAGAATAAATAATTATCAATAGTTTAAAATCGAAAAATTATCAGTACATCGCAAGTCAACCAAAAGGGTAATAGAGGCAGTGTTTGACCCACAGTGTCAACCAAAATGGCAAATTCAGAAAAAAAATCTGAGAAGCAAAGGACAATCGACAGCTGCTAACCTTTCATCTGAGCCCTACGTTTTAAACTTCGATAATCTCCTGGAGAAAATGGAGATGAAAATGGAAAAAAAATTGGAAGTATTTAAACAAGCAATAATAAAGAAAATAGATGACGAAAATCAAGAAACCAGAAACACAAGGGACTTCATCAGCCGTCAGTACGATGACATTCATCTTAAGATGGAGACCATTATCAAACTGGTTTCGGAAGTTGAATTAATGAGAAAGGAGCTAACGGAAAAAGACAGAATAATAAAGAGCCTGGAAGTCAGACTGGCAGAAGTGGAGCAAGTAACTCATGAAGACACCCTTGAATTTACTGGGATCGAAGTAAAAGAGGGTGAGCAGCCTGCAGAAATTATTAAACGGGTGGCCGCAGTCTCAGGAATCGAATTAAAAAGCGATGACATCCTCGACATCAAGAAAATTCCGGACCGACGACCTGGAGTCCCCCCAAAACTCCACGTCAGATTTACTAACCCCCAAAAAAGACGACAAATTCTACTGAACAAAAGGCAACTTAATACAATCACAACACAAGGAAACGGATTCCAGAAGATTTTTGTTGGTGAAATCCTTGGTCCCTATTTCAAAGATCTTCTGTGGAGGTCTAAAACAAAGGCAAAAGAAATGGGCTTCAAATATGTCTGGTACAAAGACTGTAAAATAATGATTAGGAAAAATGACGGCGATAGGCAAATACACTACATCAAACATTCGGATGATCTTAAAAAAATTGATTAATTTCTTTGATTGAGAGTCCAACTTTTACCGGTCATTCACTGGGTCGTTTCCCCCAATATTGGTGAGTCATATCTTGTATGCTTATTTTCGCACTGTAACAATAATTAACTCCTGCACTAGCAATAAAAGGTTGAAACCCCCAGTGATGGCCACGGATTAGTGGAGCTCTCATTCAAGGGAACTAAACAATTTTTTTTTTTTTTATTATAAATTTTATAATGGCTATTAACTTTAATCGCGTACATGCAGAACATGGTGATCAAATCAACCCTTTTACTACTTCAGATGCCAAAATTTGCAAATACCTTATAGCAGAGGTAAAAAACACTACAATTATGCACCAAAATATTAGGTCAATTAATAAAAACTTTAATGAACTCCAGATACAGCAACCACCTTAATATAGACTTCGATATAATTATTCTCACCGAATGTTGGTTGTCAAACATTTATACTCCAAAATTAATAAATCACTACTCTTCCTTCAATTCGACAAAACATGATAGCCAGAACGATGGAGTCGTCGTATACACAAAAAATGATCTTAACCCCATTGTAACGGAAATAGACATTATTGGCGCGAACTGTTTGCAAATAACATACAATAATGACACTTGCATTCTAGCAATTTACCGCTCTCCTTCGAATCGTAATATCACACCATTTCTAAACAGTCTTAATAGCATATTATCCAATCTTTCCCATACTAAAAATTTGATAATTATGGGAGATTTAAATATCAACATACTCCCAAATAATCCACATCACCAATGTCACGACTACCTGAACATGTTAGAATTCCATGGATTAATTAGTACCATCAATACACCAACAAGAATAGTCAATGAATCAAGTTCATGTATTGATCACATAATGGTCAAAACTAATAAACAAAACAAAAGCATCGTTTACAAATCAACAATTACAGATCATTACACAACAATCTTCACTTTGCAATCCGACACCACACAAAATAGACGAGATCAGTCTCTTAAATACAATAATATTAACTTTGAAAATTTAAAAACCTCAATTAAAAATAAATCTTGGCAAGAGCTTTTCCAAATAAAAAACTCAGATGATGCATGGAGATATTTTGTTGACTTTTTGAAAAATGAATTAAGTAATAATACCACAACTTTGTCAAAAAAAAATTCCAAACAAAATTAAACCCTTGAAATCATGGATAAGTCATTCAATCATCAACTGCATTCGCAGAAGAAATGCACTACACAAAAAAGTGAAAGACAATCCTTACGACGTAATCTCATTAAACATCTATAAAAGATACAGAAATACGTGCGGGGAAGTCATTAGAAAGGCAAAAGAAATCTACTATGGAGACAAAATCAAAGGAAGCAATAACGATCCCAAAAAAGTATGGCAAATTCTAAGAGAAGCCACAAATACTCAAAATGCCAAAGACAAACAGGACATACAAAAACTCTGCATTGATGGAAAAATTATTGACACATCAAAAAATCCTAAGGTCGTTGCGGATTACATCAATAATTTCTTTATTAATATTGGTTCAAATCTTGCTTCTCGTCTACCAAATTATGGGAATGTTCATCCTACTGAAAGAGGACTTCAATACTCAAACAGAAGACTCAATTTCCAAACGGTGTCAGAAGAAGAGATTCTAAAAATTATCAATTCCCTAAAAATCACTTCTTCAGCCGGGGTTGATGGCATAACAACCAAGATCTTGAAAACGCTGTCTACGGAAATTGCATTGCCCCTAGAACATTTAATAAACCTTAGTATCACTCAGGGCCACTTCCCCTCAAATCTTAAACAAGGTATCGTTATTCCAATACATAAAACAGGAAACAAGACTGATATAAATAATTACCGACCAATAACCCTACTAACAAGCCTATCAAAAGTATTTGAAAAAGTCATCAACTCACAGCTGGTAAGATTCCTCGTGAGCCATAAACTGATCTCAGAAAATCAATACGGGTTTCAAGAAAACAAGAGCACCTCGGACGCTATTGCCGCTGTCACAGATTTCATTGTAAAACACCTTGATAAAAGGAAAAAATGTATTTCAATCTTCTTAGATCTTTCCAAAGCCTTTGATACAATATCACACAGTAAATTAATAAACAAACTTGAACAAATCGGTATTACGGGAAACGAACTTAACTTTTTTAAAAGTTACCTTAATGAGCGCAAGCAACAAGTTAAAATAAATAACATACTTAGCAACACTTGTTCATCTAACTACGGTATACCACAAGGTAGTATATTAGGTCCGTCTTTGTTCCTGTTGTATATTAACGACTTATGCAACATTAATATTCAGGGGAAAATCGTTAGTTTTGCCGATGACACCGTCTTACTATTTGAAGCTGACACTTGGCTAGCTTTCTACAAAAAAGCTGAAACGGACATAAGCATGGTAAAAAAATGGTTGGATATAAACACGCTCACACTGAACACAGAGAAAACTAAATATGTCACACCTAGTATTAATATTACTGGTCAACCTCCTGATGATGCCTCCATCAGAATACACTCGTGTTTGAATTCCGATGAATGTTGTCAGTGCCCCTACATTGAGCGCTCTACTCAGATGAAGTACCTCGGCCTCACCATTGATCCATATCTCAAATGGAACCTTCATACCCAAATAATTGCAAACAAAATTAGAAAAACCATGCACTTTTTTAGAATCATACGAAACTTTCTCGGCTTTCAAGACCTGAAAATGATTTATTTTGCAGTCTGCCAATCTATTATTGAGTATGGTATCATAGCATGGGGAGGCGGCACTTCATCTGCACTAGACCCAATCATAAAGGCTCAGAAAACAATTTTAAAAATAATTCTAAGGCTACCTATAATTACAGACTCGAATCTAATTTTTAATATTATGAATGTATTCGATGTTCGGCAGCTATATGCAAAAACTATCCTAACTCATCTATACTCAAATATAAATAATTACTACATAAAAAGTTCAAATACACGATGTACTCGAAGCAATAACAAAATCTTATTACAAATTCCGAAAACACATACTACGTTTGGTCAACGAAATTTTAAATACTTTGCGACAAGACTCTACAACATTCTTCCAGACAGCATAAAACAATGTGATTCACAAAAAAATTTCAAAGATAATGTAAAAATTTGGATTAAAAATAAGAATAGGGCTTTTACCGGTGCATTCACCCAAATTTGCAGCTATTGAAGTCACCACATTACCACCACATTATTGAGCGAATACTTCTTAATACAAGTATAGGTATGTTCAATGGTATTAGGAACTAACACAAATAATTCTGCCTCAACACAGGCTAGCCTAGTGAGGCGGTATTTGAGAAACCACAACTGTTTTCTACTATTTTCTTTTACTATTTTCTATTTACCTTCAAAATATTATGTTTGTATTAAAAGTTCTTAATTTTTGTTAAATTTATAACCTTAAATATAAAAGTTACAAATTAATGTACACCATAATATGTATGTATAGTTGTAATGTGTAAACTTTCCTAAATAAAGATATTATTATTATTATTAATTGAAGATCTGAATGGTGAAACATGGCAAGATTTGTGTGAAGTGACTGAAGTTAATATTGCATTCAATTTATTTATTAGCAAAATCGACAAGTACATAACTAAAAATTCAACAAATAATCTCACTGCACATAATAAAAAACAACTTACTCCTTGGATCAGCAGGGGTATTGTAAAAGCCATACACAAAAGAAATCACTTACACAGACTGGCGACAAAAGACCCACACTACCCACAGGATACTCTCAAACAACAGATTTACCGTAGGTACCGTAACATTTGTAAAAATGTTATGCGTAACGCTAAAAAACGGTACTATAAGCAACGACTCGACCGAGATACATCTAGCAAAAATATGTGGAAAATTGTCAAACAAATTACATACACTAAACATAAAACTGAACTCAATATTAACGAATTACAAATTGGGAATACATCCATCATTGATTCGAACATAATTGCGTGCCACACAAACCAATACTTTACGATGGTGGAGTCTAAGCTTGCAAAAAACATCTTAAGTGTCACCAAGGAAACGAAGACTCACTGGCATTGTCAATAGAATCAAAACAAAATCCTTTTTCATTTAAACTCACACCTACGACAAACGAAGAGGTTTTAAAAATCATTGATAGTCTTAACACTACACACTCTAAAGGTCCTGACAATCTAAACACATTTATACTTAAAATCATTAAACACAATGTAGCAACGCCTCTATCAAACATTATCAATAAAAGCTTTTCCTCTGGGATTTTCCCCGATCATCTTAAAAAATCTATAGTAGTACCAATCCACAAAAGTGGACCAAAAAACCAAGTTAACAATTATAGACCAATATCTCTGTTGAGCGCTTTTTCAAAAATTACTGAAAAAAACTTCAAAAATAGATTAAATAATTACATAGAGAACAGAAAACTTTTAAGCAAAAATCAGTTCGGCTTTCGATCAGGGAGAGGTACGGACGACGCCATAGCACAACTCACAGAACATATTTCTAATAATATAGATCGTGGAAAGAAAAACATCGCAATATTCTTAGACCTAGCCAAAGCTTTTGACACAATTTCTCACAAAATACTCCTCAAAAGACTACAAAATGTTGAAATTGTAGGTATGCCATACGAATGGCTAAAGAGTTACCTAGCAGGTAGAAGTTAGCAACTCAAAACTGGTAAAACTTTGAGTAACTCACTAGGCACTAACTTTGGTACACCACAAGGAAGCACATTGGGACCCCTTATCAATGAGTTGTGCGAGCTACCAATCGGTGGTAAAATTATCACATTCGCAGACGATACGGTAGCTATCTTTGAAGGAGATGACTGGACTGACACACACAAACTTGCTGAAAGTGGAATTAATGTGATAAAACAATGGCTCAACAAAAATCTACTAACACTGAACACTTCTAAAACCAAATACATGAGATTCAACCATAAAGAGACAACCTAGTACAACACACACAATAAAAACACATAATCATGACTGTAACTCCTATAATACTGAACCTCATTGCAATTTTGAAGATCTTGAATGTGTGAAAAACATCAAGTACCTAGGTGTTATAATAGACAATCATCTTTAGTGGAATTATCACATTGACAATCTTACAACTAGGGTAAGAAAACTTACTCACATTTTCTTTGCAGTGTGAAACATAATTAGAAAAGTAGATCTTAGAAAAATATATTTCGGACTGTGCAACCCCCTCTTAATGTATGGTTGCATTGGCTGGGGAGCATCAGGAAGAATTCTAGATCCGCTTATGAAGGCCCAGAAATCAATAATTAAAGTCAGAATGGGCAAACCATATAGGTTCTCTAGCGATGAGCTCTTTAAACAATTTAATGTACTTGATGTTCGTCAAAACTATATAAAAAATGTTATTATCCATGTACATAAAAATTTAGACAATATTAATAAAATTGACCATAAACACATCACAAGAAGCCACACCAGAAATGACCTTATGATCCCAACGAGCAATACGGCAAAGTACCAAAAGACACACACATACTTTGGACCTAAATTGTACAACAAAATCCCCTCTGAATCAAACATTAAAACATGTAATATTTCATACATAGGCCCAATAATAACCAAATGGTTGATTGTACTGGGCAGAGGAGAATCTGAAAAAATGTTAAAAAACGTCACGTAATAAATAGACATAGACTAATCACACACTATATATATCTTCCATTATTCTAATTATTGTTCATACACAATTGAAAAATACACAACAGCTCAAGTTCGACTCTATCATAAGATTGTAACGATTAAACATCACAAATAAAAACATAAATGAGATATATTATAGACATAGACAAATCACACACTTACTTTCACATATTTTTTGGTTTCTTGGAACGGGCAATTTGCCTTGTTAGGAACCAATAATTTCGACCTGATAAGGTACAATAATCAATAATCACAAAATATTTTAATTATATCTTGTATCATATTGTACTGTGTGTAAATTTAAGTGAATAAATAAATAAATCTATTTTTTTGATGCCTATAGACATCGTCATGGAGGTAATGGGTTAACGATTGTAAATCTTTGTTTACATGTCAAAAATGTCTGCAAAAACACCATACTTTGTTCCATCGAGACGAAAATGCTTCTTTGGAAGATCACCATCAACACCCCACGACGCCTACGGACCCGGAGACTTCTTCTTCCGACTCTAAAATTCAGTTCCTCACCAATTTAGGAGACAAGTCAATAGTACTATTGTCAACCGCCAATGTTGGCATTCGGGATTCATCCGGCCGTTTCCAAACCTTTCGCGCATTGATCGATTCGGGCAGTCAAGCTCACTTCATCACCGATCGTGCTGCGGAGCTCGTAGGCATCCCTCGTCAAGCCAGTTCTCAGAGAGTTAGCGGCTTAGGCCAATCTTCCGCAACCACGTCAGGAGTCATTCAATTAGAGATCGGTGTTAAGGGACGGGTTCTCTTCAACATCAAGGCACTTACGCTGCCTAGTATCTGCGGCAACATGCCAACTGTTCGTCTAGATAAGTCATCGTGGCATCAGTTGAGAAACTTGCCTCTTGCCTAGGGTTGCCATATTCGGTCAGGGTCTCGTCGGGACGTTTCAGGATGGAGCAAATAAAAATTTTGTAATACTTAAACAATTTCTTCATTTTATAATAAGTAAATATGTTTGTTTTATAGGTTACTTTAATTTGTACTAGCAGAAGTACTTGGCTGGCCATACTTTTCAGAAGATTTCGCTTTTCTCAACAATTCTGGGTACCTTTTAACATAATTGTAGAACTCTGTACAAGTCATGTTATAATTGACTTGACACTGTAAAATCGACTCCACAGTCTCTGGGAGCAGGCGATTTCGTTCATGAGTCCACTGGGCCGACATTAATGAAAAAACTCTTTCTACTGTGGCGTTGTGAGCATGAATAGAAAATAAATACTCGCATAATTTCAAAAGAAGGCATTTTCTTTCCGGTTTTTCAGTTTTTTTGAAAAAGTAAAGCCGCTTCTCTGCAACCGAATTCCATTCATAAGGAACCAAGCTTAGCTTCTAGAAAGCTCTAAAGATAATCATGTTGCTCAAAGAGATTATCGCTGAAAATCTTCACACCATTAATATTCAGGTATAAAATAATGTTTTCGATTTTTTCCCATTCTGGGATTTCAGATAGTGTCATCCAATCGAACACTTCATATTTATCAAACGAAACAGACAACTTTTTCAGATATTCGGAAGCTGTATTATAAAATGCTATAGCTTCCTCTTCAAATCTTGAAATCAAAACTGTTGTTTCAGGAGTTGGATTTTCATTTTTAAGTTTGTTCATTTGGATTTTGGTTTGCATGCCAATAAATTTGGCAGATTTCCTCTCTCTCGCCTCTCTCTCTCCCCCCTACCTGCCACTCTCGGCACTTCACGGCACGTACGGGCTATGGGACGCACTCTCAATCGGGACATCTGCATTGCGTTATTTCAATCGGGACATTTAAGGCTTTTGTCGGGACGTCGGGACAGATAGCTCAATAAAGGTGACAGTCCCGATATATCGGTACGGATGGCAACCCTACTCTTGCCGATCCTGACTGTCACATACCGAGACCGATTGATCTTCTTCTGGGTGCTGAGGTTTTCTCTTCTCTTCTGAGGAGACCTGGTAATGTGAATGGTGGTCCACGTCAGCCATCAGTTTTCAATTCCGCATTTTGTTGGCTTTTTCTAGGTTCAGTTGTTTCGGACACTGCTCACAAAACTAAATATTTCATCGTTACCAACGAGGACCGGCTTCACGAAGAGGTCCAGCGACTGTGGGAGTTAGATACCATTCCCCAGTCTTCACATCTTACTCCTGAAGAACAACTTTGTGAACAAATGTACTGCACTGACCACTCACGGGACGAATCTTCGGGAAGATACATCGTATCCTTGCCTTTCCGAGAAAGGGGAAGGGATATCTCTTTCCCAGGGTCGCGTGAGATCGCTTTACGCAGATTCCATTCACTCGAGCGCAAACTCATAGCAAATTCAACCTTACGTGAACAATATTCTGCTTTCATGACGGATTATTTACACAGTGGTCACATTAGTGTTCCTGGAAAAGATTTGCACAAGGGAAAGTATCACATACCTCATCATTGCATTCTTCGTTCAGGCAGCGCTAGCACTAAGTTAAGAGTGGTTTTCGACGCCTAAGCGACGGATGTGAACGGATCAGTGGCGTAACTAGGTAACCAAGGGCCCTGGGGCAAATTAAAAAATGGGGCCCCACTGCTATGTAAACTGATTAGGTTTTACCAAATAAGAATATGAAATATACAAACACTTTAAAAATGCTAAGCTACTTAAGCTCTTTTTGTGCACTGCAGACTGCAGGGCAGGTAATGAAAATATTAAACAGTAACAACATAAATTACAATTAATACTTGGTGTAGGTTTGGCTAATAAAACGAAATAGAGAAGATTTAAGGGTTTATTATATAAAGGTCGGGCCTATCAACTGACTAAATAACAATTATATTTACAATTTTCTCCTAGCTTTAGTTTTCGCAAAAGTATCAATGACTTCGTTTAAATCCAGACTTGATGCGGTTTTGTTTTCAATTGCTATTAGCGATAAATGTCGGAGTCGAGTTTGGCCCATCTTATTTCTTAAATAATGTTTTATTATTTTTAATTTGCTAAATGACCTTTCAGCTGCTGCAGAAGTGGCAGGAATTGTAAAGAATAATAACATTGCTGTAAATACTTCCGTTAGGTCGCATTCTAGCACTCCATATTTGCTCATTATTTCCTTACATAATAATTGGTGAACAGTCCATGCTTGAGTTAGTTGAGGTAAAACTAGATGGTAAATATTAATAAATTGAAGTGAAAAACTAGGGCCTATTATATCTGAATATTTTCTTTGGAATTCGTCACACTTTTGTAATAAAGTTGCTTCATCAACATGTAATAAAAATGTTGGTGTTAGAAAATCGAATATATGATAGACTGCACTCATACCAATAAAACGTGTATCTAATTGAGATATTACTGTGTCTAGTACATTATTGAAAATCTCAATTTTAAATATTTTTTCTCGGTTTGGAAATCGGTGATCAGCAGCAAATTCATCAAAATGTTTTTTAACTTTTCTTTGCCATTTTTTCTTGAAAATGGGTATCAATACCATATTTTCTTGCAGATTCACAGGCTTTGCACTTGAATAATTCGAAATCATTTCTATAAATTTGCAACTTTGCTTTGGTCTCTGCTAAAACTTTACTCGCCTCGCCCAAATTGATGTCGTATTTTTGTAAAGTTTTGGATGCATAATTGATGTCGTTCAATACACTGTGCATGAATTCGCAAAGCAACACAAACTCGAAATTTAGCATTTTTGTTTTAATACTCTCTGCTTCACTACGCTCATCTTTATTAGGACTCTTTAGAACTATTTCTGATAATGCTTTGATAATATCAAAATAATGAAGTTTTATTGCAGATATCGTATTGACCCTACCGGACCATCTAGTCGGATTTAGTTTTTTTAGAATGGTGTCCGATTCGCCAGTGAATTTTGACAGTAGATCCCAATGTTTGATGATGTTTCCGAAAAAGTTATACAAATCTTGCAACGTTGCGAAAAAAATCTGTATTTCCACACAACTGCTAACGGCATAATTTATCACCAAATTTAAATAATGAGTGGCACAATGTACGTACTCTGCGTTAGGCTGGATATCCTTAGTATGTTTTTGTACACCATTATACACACCACTCATCACACTGGCTCCATCATAGCCTTGCCCCACACATTTATTAAATCAATATTTTTGTCGATAAATAATGTTGTCACTTGGTTGACTAAATCTACTGCGCCATGTTTGATGGCTGCATAAAAGTCTAGAAACACTTCTTGTTCTTCTATATCCTCCAAACCCTCCGCTCTTATGTGTGTCATGCAAACATCATCCACGTTCACATGATCGGCGGCGGAGGTATCTCCAACTGCAATAATTGTCGAATCTTCTTAAGTAGGCTTCTCAGCCAACACTGCAGTTACCACATTATTTGAGTCACTATCAATAGAAATATTTTGGCCAGATGTACTTGCAGAAGGCTGACTAAAAAACTTGTCAATTTTGGGCAATTTTTGTTAACTATCTTCTCTTTCTTGGCGTTGTTTGCGTTTAAATGCACCACTGGGTTTCTTCTTTTTATCCATATTTCAATACGCTACAAGTGTCGTTGGGGAATGACGCACATATCACTATCCGTCAAATTGACAACACTGCCAACCTACAGAAAGAATTTAGGGGAATTCCCTAGGCATAACTTTTGAATTTCCCTCAACTGAGTTGTAATGATTAAAGTGGGGTTGCAAGTTGCAACCTGTCATATTTATTTTGAAAATGGGAGAAATTTCCAAAAGTTCAGTTCGATCGAGATTTCTGGTAAGGATTCGAGGGCCCCCTGAGCTTGAGGGCCCCGGGGCACTGCCCCGCGTAGCCCCTAGGTAGCTACGCCGCTGGAACGGATCCTTGATAAATGATACCTTGCTTATCGGTCCAAAGCTTCAAAAGAACCTGCTGGAGCTTTTGTTAAAATTCCGTTTACCATCGGTAGTGTTTACTGCTGATGTACGACAAATGTATCGCCAAATATTGGTTCAAGAACCAGATTGCGCTTTCCAAATAATATTTTGGCGTTTTCATTCGTCGGAACCCATCCAAGAGTACCAACTAAACACTGTAACCTATGGTGTCTCCTCCGCCCCATTTTTGGCCTGTCGTACTGTCAGACAGTTGACCAAAGATGAAGGTTATGATTTACCGCTAGCGCGTCGTGTGCTAACTTCGGATATTTACATTGATGACATCGTCACCGGTTGTAACAGCTTGAAACAAGCTCAACAAACGAAAACCGAAGTTATCGAGCTGTTCAAACGAGGTCAATTTGAATTGCGGAAGTGGGCTAGTAACAAACCAGAATTACTTGCCGATCTGCCTCCGGAATACTGCCTCAATGATTTGGTGTCCATGGATATTGATAACTCTCACATTCTTGGATTAAAGTGGGAGTCACGACATGATACATTTTCATTCGAAGTCCTATGCCTCGATCGCGAGTGCACTAAACGCACTATCCTCGGTGAAGTCGCTCGGGTTTTTGACCCTCTCAGTTTTCTATGCCCTTTGACGTTTTTCGCCAAATCCCTAGTACAAAAGTTGTGGGTTCTAAAGGTTGGGTGGGATGACACCCCCTCCTGTTGACATTGTTCGTCAACGGGATCGTTATACTAAACAATTACCGCTCTTGAAGTCGTTCAAAATCCCTCGATGGGTGTCATTCCCTCACATGGAGTCGTGTCAACTTCATGGCTTCTCAGATAGTTCGGAACTTGGATATGGCGCGGTAGTTTACTTGCGAATCACGGATGTTGACGATAGAGTCCAAATATATTTGAATATTGAAGACAATATTAGTGATTTCTAAACGAAAATCTTAAACAGAAAAATCAGAAAAGGAAACGGTCACATCTGGGACTCTATTACAATTTGAGGTTTTACTCAATAAAGTTATTCCGAAAAATAAATACAAATATATTTGATTTCCCAATACCTCTCAAGAAACTGAATCGTGGATTAAGGATTCAACAGATCTGATAAGTAAGCTCAAGAAAGTTAAGACTGAGGAAGGAGATATTCTGGTCAGCTTTGACGTCGTGTCACTTTTCACAAATGTGCCTCTAGAAGACTCCATGACAATGCTCAGGGAGATATATGAGGAAGACATTTGCAAACTTTTTGAACACTGCCTCAAAACGGGATACTTTGCATTTCAGGGTGAACTATTTGAGCAATTGGAGGGAGTTGCGATGGGCAGTCCGTTATCGCCAGTACTAGCCAACTTTTTTATGGAGAAGTTTGAAGAAGTGGCACTCGACACAGCTTCGGCTGTCCCTAAAGTATGGTGGCGCTACGTCGACGATGTCTTCGCCATTTGGCCTCATGGAACGGAGAAACTAAACGAATTCCTGGACCATCTTAATTCTCTCCACAGCAAAATTAAATTCACAATGGAACTGGAAAACGAAGATAAAATCCTGCCCTTTCTAGATGTGGAGGTGATGCGAAAACACGATGGTAGCCTAGGGCATACTGTATATAGGAAACCAACCCATACGAATCGGTACTTACACGCTGATTCGCACCACCACCCAGCGCAGAAGAGAGGACTTATCCATACATTGGTGACCCGAGCGACCAGAATATGCGAAGAACATAAAATCGGAGCGGAACTTACGAAGCTGACCGATGCACTGGAGCGTAACGGCTACCCAGCAAGTCAGACAAGGCAAATCATAAGAGCCAAATCTGCACCAAACGAAGACAAAGTTGAACAAGAGTCGAAAGGCTGTGCCTTCCTGCCTTATGTGCACAATGTGACAGACAAAATTGCCAAGCTTTTGAGAAAGGAAAATATCAAGACTGTCTTCGGAACAACAACAAAGATACAGGACTTACTGAGGTCTGCAAAGACTAAGTTTCCTCTGGAAACAGATGGAGTGTATAAACTCAGCTGTTCCGGATGTGACAAGGTCTATGTAGGCCAGACAGAGCGGACTATCTCCAAAAGAATTTCGGAACACTTCAGAGCTTGTAAACTCGGCCACCCTGACAAATCGGCAATTGCCGAGCATTTGATTGACACCGGGCATTACTTTGGATTTGTTCCTGAAATCCTGGGGAGACCGAAAACTTATAGAGCACGGCTGATTACGGAGGCCATTGAAATTCATAAAAATCCCGTAAACATTAATAGAGACGATGGAGCTAAGCTCAATAGTTCTTGGTATCCGGTAATTGACGGATACACCAGAGCTAAACGAAGAAAACCACTTTAAATAAAAAAAATGATACGTTAATGTTAGCTCAGAGGGTTGGAGCTGGCAACACGGTATCACAACCTCATACTTAAGCTCACATTTTAACACAACCTCAAATAAGACATCTGCCCTGATGATGGACACTGCAATGCTGTCCGAAACGTTGGCTAAAGAAGGAGTTAGCGCAACACGGCATAATACCCCAAAAACAAATAACAAAAATAACACAAATATATTTGGTTTGCGCCAAGTCTCGAGTCGCCCCCACAAAAAAGATTTCGTTGCCTCGCCTAATATACTTTCAGTAAAAAACGAATGTGTTATCGCGATGTCAGAACACGTGTTCATGAAAAATCTAATATTTTCGCATTTCGTTATTGTATATTATCAGGACAAATGCAGGTGCATGAACCCGTGTTGAGATATATTAGAAATTTACTAGAAATTAAGTTTAATAGGAAATGGCCTGCAATCCCGATTATAACCGGATTTTAATAAATCAGCACTTGGTCTGGCTCTAAATAATTAGTTTATTTATCCGTCGACTGTTGAATAGTATTATTATTATTATGAAATTGTCAACACAGCGGTCGTACGTGATATTGTCAAATATGTTTACCTGCGTTTCTGCGCTTGCAATTTAAAAGTCCTTCACCCTTTATCCCTGGGAGGTTTATAACCTGCAACGGGACCTCGCTACAAGACAAAGCGGCACCTTTCCTAAATTACTCCGGGAATTTGAATTTGTGGGGATACCTGGCTGTATTATCCTGTCCATGTGTATCAGAAGAGTCGTTGGCTTTGTTGACTTATCCTCTTACCATTAATGTTGAAACTATCAATTCATTCGTTAAAGGCCTGCAATTCCGTTTTCAACCAGATTACGAATAATTTGAAGAGATTCAGATAAATCATATCCGACAAGCGATACCAAAAGTATTGAATTAAATTATAATTCTTTATTCGAAATGTGTATTTGTTTTGTTAAAATGTTCGACAGATGTGAATAGATGTCGTAATTTTTCAAATTTTCTAACATACGAAAGGTATATTTTCTTTTTTGAAATGCAATGATTCTTTTTTGTTTTGTTTCACAAATCCTACAATTATAATATCCCTTGATTTCAGGGGTATGCGCTAGTCAATAATATATTTATATTAATCCAATTTAATTGCCTACCGTGATCAAGTAAATGTAATTTATATTACCCAATCCATTAACCCACTCCTAAACCAAAATTTGAAATGAAGGTATTTCTTTGAATAATTTACGTTTATAAATAGCATCGTTGAGAGAGTACAAACTTCAAACAAACCAGTAATGAGTTTATCATCTGTAGATAATTATATAATAACTTTATAATTCGCTCGCAAGAAATAACAATTGACTTAATAGGGTGCGACAGCTGAAGTCAACAGGTCCCGTATTATTTATAAAAACCTATGTATTCAAGGAAAATAATACAATATTTGCGACATAGAACACAGCTAATTAGGTACAATACTTATGTTACCCTGCAAAAATAATTTACAATTTTGTTACGAAAAAAAATAACATCATCAATCATACATATAATTAACATTTTTGTAATCAAATTCTCCACAAACAAGTTGTTGGTATTTTGTTGTTTTTCGATTGAATTCCTAGATCCGTGAAAAATCACGCCATATAAAGTTAAACACAACTTTTAAAGTAAAAAATAAAATACATATTTTTTTAAATGCCATGGCCAATAATTGAACTCGGTCAACTGCTTGGAAAGCAACAATGATGTCCATAAATTCATGATTAGTATGTACGGACAGCATAATATACAAACTTTATATTATTGAAATTTAAAATGCTGCGTACTTCCCATCCAAAAATATATGTGTTTATTATCAAATGGAAAGTTATTAATTTAAATATTTGTTTCACTAAAAAATGTGTTTCGGGTGGTTTATCTTAACATAAATTTGAATCACAATAATTACTTACGAAATGGGAGGATATTTGACAAAAAATGTGAAATTTCAGCCAAATTCTCAAATTCTAATGGTGTCCATATGTACGACGACAACAAACAAATTGAGGAAAAAATAAACAAAAATGACAGCCCGAAATCAAGGGTTTTACGACTTCAATGGAAACGCGATACAAATTAACACGAACACACTGAAATTAATTAAAACATTAAAAACACGTTTGCGACGAATGTTATAGTAATTGTTGTTCATTAATTAACTAATGCAAGCACACTATTGTCTTCCGCTTTCAAAACACCACGGAATATAATAATAAAATATTATTCTCAGCGAAATTCACGAAATAAACGGCCTCTCTCCCAAACGTCCCGAAAGCATCGCCCGAGGAAGACATGGCACGACCAAGTGAATCAGATACTCGAGTCGGGCCATGTCAAGAGTCAGAACAATAGAAGAGTATGTATGAGACCATGTATGAATGTGAATGAGGCAAGGAGTGTGTTCCAAGACCGAGTTGTTTGGCGGTCCGTCCTATCTGCCTACCCCTGCGGGGAAACGGCGTGATGGTTAGTTAGTTAGTTAGTTACAATTATCTTACAACTACGTAGCCGGATCTGCCAGCTGCACGCGAATGAACTACCATTGCGACATCTGCTGTCTTCATTAGATGGACCGACTAGCGGACCTGTAGCTTTCTCGGGACCAATCGGAAGAAACTTAAAAAATTGTAAGAACATGAAAATTATTCGGTTTGTTCCCATTAACATTTTGTTGGAGCTTGGAAACAATTCATAAAAATATGCCGTGCATAGATTGAATTTGCCGTTTTTTTTTAATATTATTATTATATGAAGCTCCCCACATCCTTATAACAACACTATTCATAGATATTTGAAATAATCCTCAAAACCTAAACAAGCATCACACACTTTGTATGAGGAAATGCATGGTTAATTAGCAATTAAGCATGAGGGAAGCCGTTGTAACCGGATTCTCGTGAATTTACAATAAAAACATCTCAATTATTGGCCCGGAGATGACAATGGGAGTACAATGGAAACGTGCGCGCAAGAAGTTATTATTCAATTAAACTGCAAGTACAATAAACACAATTAAAAATTATTATTTACATGAAAACGATCTTGTGCGGCCATTTTGGATTTTTTATAGAACGCATTTAACTTTTGAGAATGTTTAGATTATCTAAATACGCACAAATTGCTTTAATAACCCAACCTAAGAACCTAAATAGGATTTTCAGCGTGTAATTGGTTGTTTTTTGTTGTAATTAAGTTTAAACGAAGTGTAATTTTAATAAGTTTATAAGTTCTTTAAAATATATATGTTATTTTTTAAGATAATATCTATACATCTGTTAAGCCGAAACGGTAATTATAAGAAATTTCCTCCATAGAAAAAAATCGCAAAGTAAGCTCCTTAAATTATTATAAACACGTTTTGTTCTGTTATTTAATATGTCATAAGTATGCATAAAAATCACAGTGTATTTTTAATTGCAAGTAAAGTATTTGTCGAGAGATTTTGATATGGTATCTTTAGATAATAATAATAATAATTGGATAATTTGTATAGCGCCGTTTTTGTGAAAAATCATCTCAAGGGCGCTGAAACTGGTCACTTATCAAATATAAGCCATTTCAAGCAACTTTACCATTCGGAATGATGGTCTTTCACCTGGGTGATACTGATAGTATCTACCACTTTTAATACGTAACTTACTATGTTTTATAAACTATCAATTAAAGTATCTGATTTTAAAAATCAACTTAATATTAAATTTATGTAAACCAAATTTAATATAAGACAGTCAAATTGGTTAATATTTCCAAATGCACCCCATTAGGTTTCTAGCCTAGCTAAAATAGTGGCTTTCCCAGGCGGTAACTTTGAAGCTCTGTTTTCCCCATTTACCGATAAGATTATGTGGATTTTATTTCACAATGGTGTACATAAAGGATTAAATATTCTGTTGGCACCTAGCATCGTGGTACCTACCTTTCGACTTAGTAAACGTTATCAGTACTTCAGTCATGCTTCAGTCCCCGACTTCTGCTACCATTCACATTTGCATCGTATATTCTCCTTACACTCCTTTCTTCGCTCATTCGCTCTACATGCCCAAACCATCTAAGCGTCCCTTTCTTGATCTTACTCATTACGCTTACATCAGCCTTGCACTCTTTGCGGATATCCACATTCCAAATAATTGTACGTAAGTGTTTAAGTCATATTTTGAGTTGATAAAACATCATAAAAACTTCATTTATTTGTCAAAAACATGGCTCACATATATAATATAATATCACATATATAATATGCATTAATTTTTTTTTTTTTAAAGGAAATATTGAAAAAAAAATCCGAATAGCCCCGGTATACTCTATTGCTGAATTATTTAAACTCGTTTAAAAACGGGTTTATAGGCCGTTTCCTAGTAAACGTTTAGTACATTCCTAATAAATCGGAACACGTGTTCATGCATCTGCGTTTGTGCTGATAATACACAATGGCAAAATTCTAAAATATAAGAATTTTTATGAACACGTGTTCCGGCATCGCGATAATACATTCGGGTTTTACTGAAAATTTATATATAAGAAAACCTATCAATTTATTATTTAAGGGCCTGCAATCCCGTTTTAACAGGATTACGTAAAATTTGAAAAGATTCTAAATATAAAATTGAAGAAGAATACAATAGTACCTACCTAATAAATTTAAACGAAACATGACACAGAAAAATAAAAAGATAACGGTCACAACTAGGAATCGAAAACGGGATCTTTTCTCTGTTTCATACTTCGTTTAGATTTATTATTGTTATCTTCTTCTTTAATGATATATTACATTGATGGGTATAAAGAATATTCCTGAAGATTCTTAATAAATTAGCTGTATTTTAAATAGGTAAGTTTCCTCCGTGTTTCTAGGTAGTTGGTAGTAGGAACAAATAGTATACGGTAAACCTTTTTTCTACATCGATCGGTTAAACATTTTCATATCTTAGAGGATCGTTGTCCTCCATAATAGCATAACGAGTATTTCAGCCATTGAAATATTAATATTATTTGGACATAACATTTTTGCCTTATTTAGTGCAATCATTTCCAGAACATTATGTCAAATTATTAGAATCACCGCTCGGAATAAAGAATATAAAAAGGAGCCACCCGCCCTAGGCGCACATTTTCCCACAGATTCGACGCTAAGTATACATTTGTATGTTATACATTGCTCTATAATGAAACACATCGCGCGGACAAATCTCGCATTTATGTCAATTTGGAGGTAATTGTATGTGACTGTCTGGACGATGATGCAGTGGCCCTCAAACTTGTGATTTATTTTGCGTGGTCAGGGAAGGATTTGAACCTTCTCCAGTTGTTGACGGGTGTCCTAACGTTACAACCCACAATGTTCAACAGCAATAACTTTCTAGCGTTCAGCGTTGAACGTAGGCACGCCTCCCTCAAACTCTAGATTTCCGAATCCTTGGTGGCCCTTATCCATAGAATCCCGCAGTTCTTTTAATTGTTGACCCATCACATCTTTCAGCTTTTCTTTCCAAACCAAAAAGTCATCTGATGATATGTCATGATATACATGTCAACGATTCCGATTAAACGCCGTCCACTTTAGACTTACTCCTTATCCACTTGTTCGTATTTCTACCTCGCGTGGAGAAGTACTGGGGAAGTGTTTGCAGAATGTACTAGTTTGGTAAAAAAAATGCGTTATGCTGTTGACACAAAGAAAACTGCCAAGGTCGAGAAGACAGGGGTCATATTATGACACAACGAGACCTTTATACAAAGTTAGATGTCAGAAGGCCTAAGAAGGAATAAGATTTTTTGATTTAAAATGTTGAACGTTGAACGTGATAGGATGTACTGATACGAAAAAAAGTAAGTCACATCAAAACTTCATTTTATGAATAAAATAACCATGAAGAGTAACCTACCTATTGTTAGGTACATGCATTACGTAGGTACCTTTGTACGTCAACGTTTTAAATTTTTTTAGAGTAAATTAAGTAAAACGTTTAATTTTAACACAAAAGTATGACATCCGCTGCTACGTCAGTGTCAAATCTAGAAATGCCTTATAAATGTATGTAATAAACTGAAGTAGAAAAAATACCACACAAAAAAAACATAATACACTAAATTGAAAGGGGGATGCCTGTGGCCAATAATTTGGAAATCCGCAAACCATTCCACAGAATAATGTCAAGCCAATAAACCTGACTTAATAACAGGGACAGACAACCTTTTCATTTCTTTCTGCGGTTATTATGAATGGTCGTTGACAAGCCGTAAACCTTTTTATATTGTTTTTACTCTTACTGAGAAATTTCGGACGAAACGTTAGGCGTCTGACCGATCTTTCCACAGCATGAATGAATCTTTTTATAACCTCATTAAATGGACCTTTTCATTCACTATTATTTCCACGGAATAAAAACATTATACTATCCTACGGGTAGATATTGAATGTATAAAGAAAGATTAAGAGATGTTAACTTTTTAATTGTTCTACAATGTACAGTTTTGACTAGCTAACTACCATTAATAATTTCAGGTGATATTGCAAACAATGGTGCTATAGAAATGAAGTCACATAATATTAATTTTTATAGCAGGCAATCTAATCTGTTTGTCTAAAACAGAATGTACTAACAGTATTACAATATGAGTTTGATACTGTGCGCAAGCTGACACATTAGAATTGATATTATTATAATACGTACATACAGTGGCGGTTCTTCCCTTAGGTCAATTGGTGTTTGACCCCCCAAAATTATAAGACAACAATAATAAATATAATAATCAATTATGTGCATCAAAACATTTAAAATGTAACGCGAAACAGCGGCGGCGGCGAGTGACTAGCAGTGACATCTGTTGTCTCTAATAGAAGCTTTCATTCACAAGTCCACACGATTCGCTGGGTCAATTTAAAGAATGTCCAATTTGGCATCTTCTGTCCCTACGCGCGCCATAGAATAAACGAGATGGCACTATATTTTTCGTCGAAGTAAAAATTAGCTTCCGAAGAAAGTTTAGGGACGCTTAGGTCATGACCGTGGGGGAGACAACACGGTGAATATTATATGTTTTACAGAGATGGTGACATAAACAAATGTCGTTTTTTCATTTTACACGCTTGTAGTGTGTGGAACAATGGTTGTTTTTCAATTGCATAGTTCGGGAAAGGATTAGAATAATTATTTATGTTGTTATCGATTTAGAATGAAACAAAACAAAAAACGTCAAAAATCATTGTCAAATAGAATCAAACACTGATTTTATTTATTTTAATGTTGTGGACAACTACATTAAAACTTAATATCTTAAAAATAATTTGCCGTAAGTACATGGATTGTGTATTTATTTCCAATTTATTATATTAACATAATATTTATTTAGAGTCCGCGACTCTAAAACTCTATAACAAATTGATATAGTTAATAATATATGGGCATTTTTCACAATATCAAATAAAGATTAGTCACACATTTTTTTCAAATGACCTACCACGACTGAATCCCTAGAGCCGCCTCTGCGTACATATATACTTATAACGGCGCTGGTCTATTAAAATATTTTTAAAATGCAAGTAAAGTGTTCAATTTTACCGAATGTATTAAAAAAACCTCAATCTATAAATAGTTGTAGGTAAATTTAGTTCTTACCTATTTCGGAAATAAGCAGATAAATATAATTTGTGATGAAGTCACATTATGAGAATAATTTGCAAACGTAATAATAACGTCAACTGGGATATTATCATAAGAGTCATAAAACGGGAGAAACTGGCGAGACGAGAGATAAGTGACGAAGAATACCTGCATATTTCCGTCTCTTTCCGACACCCATTGAAATGAGTCAAGTAAAAAATAGTAAAAAGTTAAATAATTTACCTCAGCCAGGCATCGGAATGTGTTATCGTCGAACATTTTGGCTTCGATGTTATCACTGGGATCATTCCAACCCATTTTTTAATTAATCGAAAAATCGGTACGAATTAGTTTCACAATGATGTTCACTGGATTTATAAACTGTTCACAATAATAAATAATTTAAAAAAAACGTAGTCTATATTTTAATTTCCGATAAACTCGTAAAATGCTGGCAATCAAACTTTTTTATTTCCCCGATCAACTCGTAAAAAGTTGGCAATCGTGTTAAGGTTGCTAAAACGCTTAATTGCTTCGCGCTCGACCACGTGCTTCCACCTGCACACCTGAACACAAACTGATCCCCTAATAGTGTTTGTAAATCAAGAAAGGTATCATAAAGCCTGCATTACTTAGAAACTAAGGGTTCGGGTGCATTTACCTCTAGGGGCGGGGCAGTAGCGGCGTTAGGGTAGGGCGCGGTTGGGCGACCGCCCAGGGCGCCGGATTTAAAGGGGCGCCACAGGCGCCCGGCGCGCCCCTTTATATCCCTCGTTCTTTGAACGAGGCCTACTTAACTACTTACTCGTAAATTCCTTAAATATAAGGAAAAAATTGTTATGGTTGCAACGCTAGAATCTAGAATGGCTAAGGCCTTGGCCAGATTGATGTGCTTGCGCGGTAACAATCGTATGTAAACGCCCGTTGTGGCCGCACTGCGGGAACGCGCGACAAGGCTACAAACTCACAAAGATCATTTTAATACTACAATAACATCCACTAAAATAAGTAAACGATCAAGATCACAGAGAGGCAGACAAATTGGTGACCCTAACCAAGCAACGCGAGGTGCCGTCCCCCTCTTCAAAGTCCAAATATTGCAAGTCCGGTCGAGAATTCGGCGAATTAACAGAAACAAGCTCACCCAAATGCAATTGGCACAATTCCTCTCACGCAGCAATATACTACGCCCAGAAAATCGAGTACGTTCCAAAGCAGAAACAGAAACCAACTGAAGTACACTTTGAAGCATTTCCCACAACAGAAACCGCAAAAGATGTCAGATATTCTACTGGCTAAAATCAAAGCAACTGACTGACTCAAAGGCAATCCCGACAGGCTACGTCCTAAACACGGAAGACTCTGACAGCTTCCGTACAGCCACCCGTCTCCTCGACGAATCTCAAGTGCCCTTTCACACCTTTCAACTATACGAGGACAAGACGACGAAAGCAGTTCTGCGCGGGATACCTCCGTCTACCTCCACAGACGAAATTAAAGAAGAGCTGGAAGAGCTCAATCTGCCTGTTATAAGCGTCACCCGCATGCGCTCAGGACCCAACAGAGTCGCGGCCCCCCTGGTTCTCGTCCAGCTGAACCACGGCGAAGCCGGACGTAAAATTTTCTCTCTCGAAACACTCTTCCAGCTGCGCATAAAGGTGGAATACCTTAACCCAAAAACCGCCCCCTCTCAGTGCCACCGCTGCCAGCTTTTCGGGCACTCCGCGAGGGGCTGTCACCTGCCCCCCCGCTGCGTTAAGTGCCCAGAAAATCACCTCTCAGCCAACTGCTCCTACAAGCGGGAGGACGGAGACGCCAAATGCACCAACTGTGGTGGACCCCACCCCGCCAACTACCAGGGCTGCCCAAAGCGCCCCGCACCTTCCATCCGCTACGCTCGCCGACCTGAGGTAAACCCACAAGTCACCTTCACATCCAAGCCCACCAACCCCTCCATCTCCTACGCCCAATCCATGAACCCGCCCCCCACCCGCAACCCCTCAGGTTCTTCAAACACCCCCCCCCCAATAAATTCAGCACCTTTTTCATTTGCAGAATTCCTCAAAAAATTAAACTTACAAAAAATCGGCGAACTCCTCGCCGACCTCTTACCAAAATTCCTCTCAGCCCAAAATCCCTCAGATTATATCAATATACTGCTCTTTTCAGCCCCCCAGATTATTTCCCTTTTTTCAAACTAAATTATGGCTAACTCCACCACCCTGCCCCACGCGCTCCGTTTGGCATTCTGGAATGCAAATGGCTTCGACAAAAACCTGCTCGAAGCTCGCCTTTTCACCAACACACACAAATTGGACATACTACTCATAAACGAAACACACTTCACAGCCGCACAAGCACCAAAAATCGCCAACTTCACACTGTACAAGAATGACCGGTTAAACTCACGAGGTGGTGGCACAGCCATCTACGTGAACAATAAAATCACACACCAACACAATACTACACCTACCCTCTCTACACTAGAGAGCACCTCCATTACCATCTTCACAAAATCTTCCGGGTCATTAAGAATCAACTCAATATATAACCCCCCCCAAAAGGTTATAGATCCTAAAGATCTCGAGTTGCTTCTTGATGGTCCCACTCCTACTATTCTAGCCGGAGACTTCAACTCGAAGCACTCCGCCTGGAATAGTAGGCGCACCAACAAAAACGGAAGAATCCTTCACAAATTCGCCGCTTCCCATCCCGATCTAGTAGTCGCCGGCCCGGTGAGTCCCACTCATTTCCCGTCACGCGGCCATACCCCAGACGTACTAGACATCGCCCTCATACACAAATCATCCTGGGCGTACAGCATACAAACTGTAAACGAACTCTCCTCCGACCATAACCCCGTGCTGTTAACCCTACATAAATTAACCAACCCCCCCCCCTCTAAAGCCAAACAAAAAACTGATTGGACGGCCTTTATGCAAAAAGTGGACGAAAACATCACCATAAAATCAGACATTAATAGCACCGACGAACTCGACTCTGCGGTTGATAATTTCGCCCTCAAAATACGCACCGCCATAAATGACGCATCAAAACCTCTACCCGTACGCCTCCCCTACAGCCCGACCGACGACTTACCAAAAGACATCGCCGACCTCATCTCCAACAAAAACTTTCTAAAACGACGCTTCACTAGAACACCAGACCCCAGAATAAAGACTGCCATTAATAGACTACAAAAACAAATTAGACAAAGACTCTCAGAAAACACCAACTTATCCTGGAACAAAAAAATACAAGAAATCAACCCAAAAGACGGCTCCCTCTGGCGACTATCAAGACAATTAAAATCTACACCGACCCCAAACCATCCAATACACGGCGAAAACGGACTAGTTTTTGACGCACTCGACAAAGCCGAATCTTTCGCAGACAGCTTAGAAAAACAGTTTAGCCCCAGTTACAAACACGCAGATCCCGACCACATCGCCGACGTCAACCGCAACGTAAACCACATTTTTGACACCCTCCCCCCTGACAACATCCACTTCACTACCCCGGCCGAGGTACGCAGTGCCATAAAAGGCCGCAAAAACAAAAAAGCCCCCGGCCCGGACGAAATCACAAACTTCGCTCTTAAAGCCCTCCCCCGCAAAGGCATCCTAGCCATAGTCAATCTTATCAATACAGCCTTCAGACTACGCTATTTCCCCAAAAGTTAGTACTAGTCAGGGCGCAGGTTCCCCCCTACCTTCCTCCCCCCTGCCTTATACCTTTCTCCCACATTTTCCCCATTTCTCCCTTTCCCTATATTTTTCCCCATTTCCCCCCCCATTTTCCCCATTTTCCCCTTTCCTCATTTTTCCCCATTTTTTACCAAATTTTTCCCCATTTTTCCTTTTTCCCCATATTTTTCCCCATTTTTCAACATTTTCCCTACTTTTTCCCGACCTTCTCTTCCAAGGCGTCGAAGCGGCCAGCCGGCCACTCCCGCTATATCGTCTGTGCGGCCGGCGACTACAGTGCCGTCCCGTACAACCGTGTTGCAAGAGTTAATCCTCGTAGGGCCGGTATTTCAGTACATAACTAACTAACTAACTAACTAACTAACCATCACGCCGTTTCCCCGCAGGGGTAGGCAGAGAGGACGGACCGCCAAACAACTCGGTCTTGGCACACACTCCTTGCCTCATTCACATTCATACATCGTCTCATACATACTCTTCTATTGTTCTGACTCTTGACATGGCCCGACTCAAGTATCTGATTCACTTGGTCGTGCCATGTCTTCCTCGGGCGTCCCCGACTTCTGCTACCATTCACATTTGCATCGTATATTCTCCTTACACTCCTTTCTTCGCTCATTCGCTCTACATGCCCAAACCATCTAAGCGTCCCTTTCTTGATCTTACTCATTACGCTTACATCAGCCTTGCACTCTTTGCGGATATCCACATTCCTCACACGATCATACATGGTTTTACCACACATACGCCTCAGGGATCTCATTTCAACAGCATTCAATCTACTTTCATCCTTTCTTTGCCAGTTCCATGCCTCACTTCCATACATCAGGGTAGGTACCAGCACTCCATTGTGGACTGCTAACTTCGCTTCTTTGGACAATTTTTTGTTAGCGCCAACTGCGTTCAGTCCTCCATTAATGGAGTTACCTGCATTAGGGTGGAGTCACATTGCAAAAATCAAATCTCGGTATTGTAATAGCTGCCAAAAGATGCTTCATGTCATTGATATTCTCGTAAAAATACTTAAAAAAATCTAAACTTATGTCTTCATTCAACAACCTAGCGATTTCGTAACGTAAAAAACGTAAATTTAGCCTTTTTTTCCCTAAATCTGAGTACACTCTCAAAAATATAAAATAATATCCATTACTTTCAATTGCATTTACCTTATTGAACATTACATGTTTTATAAAAAAAAACACTGCATAAATTGCTCTTAAACTAGTGAGTTTGTGAGCGCTGTGGAGGTGGGGGGGATAATTTCGCTCCTATTGTTTCGTCGCAGAAACTAGATGCGACTTGCATCTAGTTTCGTTTCGGCTACCGCTAACCGTAGACGTGTTAGAATCCTTGTCCGATTAAATTTTAACACACATAATTGTTGTGAAAATGAATGCAAATTACACGAGAAGCAAAATTTTATGTCCAATATTCGGGGCACCAACTGAAATGAACTCTCAAGTGTTACCTACTGTCTCAGAAGTGATTAAACATTATTTGTTCTTACGATATGAGCGTAATCTTAACTCTACAAAAAAACCGTCAGTATTCGAAATAAAAAGTGTTATATCCGCAATTGTTGAAGGAATTTGGAAGCGCGCTTCTATTCCCATTGTTTCACACAATCGAGTGATGAAACTGATCCAAGATCATTATAACGAATACTTAAAACTTAAAAATTGGCCAAAAAAAGTGTGCATTATTATGTTAAGTTAAATTCTTATAAAATCAAAATGAATAAACTTTTCGATATTGCTTCATGCAAATGTAACAATCTGAATATGTGTTCCTGCGAAAAGACGCGCAAGGTAGCCACCAAAGAACAAGCATTCCTTGAATACCAAAGATCCTCGAGAAAAATGATGCTGGGAGCAATAGACACCGACACAACAAAAAAATTACATCGGAAAATGAGGATGCAAGCTCGTTTATCTGAACTTGCTTCGAAGGTCAGCTCATCTACAGCATCAGCGACAAAACCACGTCAACCCTTTTTTGATGAAAACCAATCATTTTCTTCACATTCTTCGCAACCTCCAGAAAATTCCCGTATGATGTTAAAACTCCCCACTTTGGCCAGAATCTGCGATCAGTATGGTTTGTCAGACAGGTCGGCATCAGCTGTTGCAAGTGCTACATTACAAGATTTTGGCATAGTAACCGAAGACGACTCTAAAATAGTGATTGATAGGAGCAAACTCAGACGAGCTAGACAAACGTGTCGCACTTCTTTAATAAAAACATGGCAGATGTCGTCGGAGTCAACAAAAATTCGAGGTCTATATTTCGATGGAAGGAAGGATAAAACACTGTCTCAGGAAAAAAATAGGGGATAGATATCATCGGAGAACGATTTCAGAAGAACATTATTCCATATTATCTGAGCCGGGGTCTCAATATGTTGGACATGTTACACCATCATCAGGAACTGGCAAAAACATCGCAAAGAGCATGTTACACCATTTAAAAGTGAACGGTTTTAATTTGAATGATTTATCAGCGATTGGATGTGATGGGACTGCTGTCAATACAAGCAAAAGAAATGGAACTATTAGATTCATGTAATTGGAATTAGGTCATCCGTTACAATGATTTATCTGTCAGCTGCATGCAAACGAACTTCCCCTTCGCCACTTGTTTCAACACTTAGATGGTGCTACAACAGGACCTAAAGGGTTTTCAGGACCTATTGGAAAACTTCTTTCAAGCAGCTCTGAAAACACCGTTATAAATTATTCACCAATACACTTTGAGATGCACAAACTCAACGCAGAGGAATTGAAAAATTTGAGCACGGACCAAAAATACTTGTACGAAATATGTTTTGCAGTTACAACAGGTCACTGCCCACCAAATTTAGCAAACCGTCATCCAGGTAGTATTTGTCACTCACGCTGGTTGACGACAGCAAACTCAATACTTCGATTATATATAGGAACAACTAACCCTTCAGTGAACCTAAAAATTCTTGCTGAATATGTTGTTAAAGCATATGCTCCGACATGGTTTGAGATAAAGAGGCACCCGTCGTGTTAAGATGGGGCATTACATGACTATAATAAAACTCACCCGATATTTGAGCACCGATCTACGAGATATAATTAATCCAGTAATTCAAAGAAACGCCTATTTTTGCCACCCGGAAAATCTGCTACTATCCATGATAATAGATGACAACCTTATTGAAAGAGAATTGGGTTTGAGACGAATATTAAAGGCGCGAGATAGATGTCCGAGTCCATCTGTTGTTAGAGACTTTATTATTCCAACAATAAACTTTTCAGCAAGTAAATATTACGATATTATCAACTGGCAGGAATGCGAAGTTACACCGCCACCGATACTATCCGAAATCAGTAATGATGGCCTAGTCAAAATGATAAATAATTTCGGTGAAGAAAAGGACAGTATTGAATTTCCCAGATTTCCCTGCCACACTCAAGCAGTCGAGAGGTGCATCAAATTAGTTACCCAGGCATCGTTGTCTACAGTTGGGCCTGAAGCAAGAGATGGATTCATTCGGGCGACAATAAAATCTAGGCATATAATGCCCGAATTTCACACCAAATCTCATTTCAAAACACGATAAATATTATAAAACTTCCATAATGTTTAAAAAAATTCTCTTTGTTAAAGTATTTTATTTAATAAAAAAACATGTTTCTCACAAACACGAAAAAAACAATAAAAATCAATAATCCTCTTCAAAAAACCAAAAATAGACCCCGCCTTGAAACTATGGTAATTTTATTTTTATTTTCAGATGTGTTATGCACCTTATTAGCTATAAAACCCCTAATAAAATTGTATTTTTGCTATGAATATCGCTTGTTTATAATGCTTGGCAGAGTTTTCAGCGACTTTTTTCATACAACTTTTTTCTAAATATAAATGTGCTGGTTGTTGAATAAAGGAATGTTTCGATCGAGTTGATTTTTTTAGACGAAAGAGGTGTTATATAAAGGCAACTTTTTTTTGCTATTACAGTACTGGCATCTTTAAAAAAAAAAGTCCCATACAACGTCACTCCACCCTAACCTGCATTTACTCTTCTTTCAATATCTCTGTCAGCCTTCCCATCTCTCGTAAACATGCTTCCTAAATACACAAATTCATCCACCTGCTCCAAGTATTCCTCATTCACAACTATATTGCACACTGTTTTCGTACTTTCTCTTTCAAACACCATTACTTTAGACTTACTTACATTCATCATTAACTCATTTTTCATGCATACTTCGTTCATCCTAGACACGAGAGACTGCAGATCATCCATACTATTAGCAATCAGCACCGCATCATCAGCATACAACAGGCAACATACTTTCAGATTACTCAAATTCGCGCCCAATCCCACATCTTTCAATTCTTGCATACAATTATCCATGTATAGATTGAATAACCACGGTGACATTACGCAGCCTTGTTTAACACCTTTTGTGATATCAAACCACCCCGTAAAACCACCGTTCACCCTAACACATGCAACGCTTCCCTCATATAGAGACGCAATTGCCTGAGTCAGATTCGCATTCACTCCATACTTGGACAACACCTTCCATAGCTTTTTCCTGTCGACTCGGTCGTATGCTTTTTGTAGATCTACAAAGGCACAGAAAAGTTTCTGGTTTTTTGCCAGAAACTTCTCGGTGAGCATACGCAATGAGAAGATCTGGTCCATGCACCCCCTTCCACTCATAAAAGCACCTTGCACATCCCATATTTTATCCTTTGTTTCCTTTCTTACCCTTTCAATCAAAATTCTACCATACAGCTTGCCAACTGAACTTAGCAGGCTAATAGCCCTATGATTCCCACATTCCATACGTGACCCTTTACCTTTGTATAATGGCATGATCACTGCCCTTCTCCAATCTAAAGGCGTGTAACCTTCCTTTAAACATTGGTTAAAAAGATTGCACAACCATGTGAGAATTATACGGCTACCTCCTTTAAAATATTCAGCAGCAATATTGTCGAAACCGACAGCCTTACCATTCTTCATACACTTAATTGATCTTTCTATCTCATCCATGCTAATTTCGGTAACATTCAGTCCATCATCGTTCATATCTGATTCGCCGCTAGAATCACTGTCACTCACTTCGCTTTCAAAGACTTCCTCGAAATACTTCATCCATCTCTCTTTTATTTTTTCCTCATTCGTCAACATTTTTCCATCTTTCGATTTTATTACTTTCATGCTTCCGGTTTCAGGGCCACACCGGGACCTTTTGACTTCCTTCCAAAACAACTTAATGTTTTCTTGGAAATGGTTTGTCATTTTCATTCCTTCTTCCTCTTCCAGGCGTTTCTTTCGTTCTTTCACTCCAACTCTTACTTTTTTCTTACATTCCTTATATACTTCTTTCGCTCGATCCTTCTCTTCGCTGGAAGCACTGCCAGCCGCAATCAGACATAACCATGCTTTCTTCTTCTCTGAGACCAGTGCTTTAATATCACCATCCCACCATGCATCACCTTTCTTTCTACCTTGCGTACTTATTCCACACACCTCTCTAGCAGATTCACAAAGACTCACTTTTATGTGGTTCCATGTTTCGTCTATGCTTAGACCATCCATTTTTTTCTCATTCAATCTCATCTCTGCACAATTCACATACTTACTTCTCTCATTATCGTTTTGTAGTTTTTCTATTTTGATTCTTGTTGGAGTTAGTACCGTTTTCACTTTAGAGCGCCAACCGCGAAAGAGGTTTATTCTCGACACCACCAGAAAGTGGTCAGTTTCAACCTCTGCCCCTCTGAAAACTCTCGTGTCCTCGGTAACGGCTCTCAACCTAGAGTCAATTACTACAAAATCGATAATTGACCTCTCATTTCCTCTTTCCCACGTATATTGGTGGATACCTTTATGATTGAAAAAAGTATTGGACACAAACAGGTTCCACTCTAAACATACTTCAAGTATTCTGTTCCCGTTGTCATTCGTTCTTTTATCCCCAAACATACCTAAGGCCGATTCAAATCCGTCACGTCTAATTCCTACCCACCCATTCAAATCGCCTACCATTATAATCCTTTCATTAATATTTTTCAGCCTCATCACATCATTCACACCAGTCCAAAAATCATCTTTCTCTTCGTCACTCTCAGAATTGACAGGGGCATAACAAACAACAAGAAACACCCTTGTCAAACCGATTTTGAACCTAATCCACATTATTCTCGGACTTACACATTCATACTGCAACATACATTCAATCATTCTGGGAGACAGTAGCGCTGCAACACCTTGACAAGCCCTCTCTGTATCTGGTCTCCCAGACCAAATGACGAGCTTATCATTATGCTGCATTGTACCGCTCCCTTTTTTCATACTCTCTGTTACACAAAGTATGTCCAAATATTTGCTAACCATCGTGTCACACAATTCATTCATCTTTCTTTCCATACCTCCTCTAATATTCCACGTACCAATTCGACATTGTTCGAGTTCCTTCCTCCTCTTTGCGCCACCGAAGGGTTGGCGATGTGATGGATAGCGAGCCTCATCGACACCTGTGTCGGCCATTCCCTTCTACGAACTGCTTATCTAGTCTAACATACTGATACTTAGGTATAAATCACTAACATACAAATTAGTATAATACTTAACTTAATCCTAACGCCATCAAAACTATTCCAGATGTCCAAATGAAAAAACTTAATTCTAAAACAAAAAATATTATAATCACTATAACAACACACTAATCACTGCATAATTGTTTGTAATAGTTCATATTGGCAGAAGACAAAAGAAGCGGATTCATTTCGATTTCGTCCTTCCTAGGGCGTAGGGGCACGGGGTCGGTGCAGCGGGGGTGAAGAAATTGCCAGATGATTGTTTTGTATGGGTCATCTTGTACATAGTACATAATACTAATAATAATTATTAGTGAAATTAATGTGGTTTTCGGCGTTTAGTTTTGGTGTAACCGTTAAGTAACGGATGCCTAGTTCCTTTTGTACATAGTTTATTCATTATTTTTCAAATACAAATACATATTTACAATGAAAAGAATTATTTTATAACTAGCTTTTAGCCCATTGAGGCTACTAATTGGTAAAAAATTATGTCTGATATAATGTTTGAATGTGGATGAAGCAACGGGAGTGTGCATTTATTTTTATATTTATGATTTGACCTTTGAATTTGCAAGAAGTGTGTGCCCACTTTACATTGATTTTTTGATATTTTATTTGATAGTTCAAAAATACCTACAGTGTCACACACACGTCATTTTTCGCTCTCTTAAAGTAATTGCTTTCTTACAGAAAAAACATCAAATTGTATCATTGAACCTCGCAAATTTTTTCGGTAAACTCACATAAAATTGGCTCTTATATTATCTCTACAGTGTTGATGTTAATTTGCTGTGAAACCAATATTATAAAGCCCAGTAAGGTGCGGTTCCGCGTAGCCATATTTAATACTACCTACTAGTGGAAGTGCAGTGCCGTGCGTGCTCTGACAGACATACATACATACTCAGCTATATATTCAATTCATCGCCGGTGCCCGACAATCCAGAGGTGCCCAACCTTTTCAACATGAACTGTTCCAAGTGCCAACTAACTATTACCGACGGCATCACATGTTACTCCTGCAGTAAGCAGTTTCATTACGAATGCGGAGGGACATCTGAAACTACATTTAGAAAAGCTAATAATGAGAAAAGAAGAACCTGGCGCTGCACTACATGCAAAACTTCACTCCAATCATCAGCGACGTCAACTAACCCCATAGAAGATGTAATGGTCGAAATAAAAAAAATATTTTCTGAACTTGCCTCTCTCAAAACACTTAATAAGCAAGTCAAGGAAGACATGTCTGAACTTAAAAAATCCGTCGACTTCAACAACTCAAAATTGGATGACTTTTCTAATAGATTCCAAGCTTTCGAACAGTCAATGAGCAAAGTAGACTCTTTGGAACAAGAAGTTTCCTCCCTTCAATCGACCATCAAACAAATGCAAGAAGATTCCAACAAAAGGGAGCAATGGATGAGACTACAGAATATCGAAATAAAAGGAATACCTCAAGATAACAATGAAAACATTCCAAACATCCTATCAGAGATAGCAAACAAAATTGGCGTACACAACTTTAAAACTAATGAAATTGAGTTCGCCACCAGAGTCTCGGCAAAAGACCCACTTCATTCCAAATTAATCAAACCAATAATTGTTAAATTCACCACCCGCTCGCGTAAAAATGAATTCATCACGGAAATTCGACGAAGGAAAGGAATAAGCACGAAGGACCTGAATTACCCTGGTGACGATAGAAAGATCTATGTCAACGACCATCTTTCCCCCCTCCTTTTATCCACTCCTATTACACTCACCCTCCCTCTACCATTTCACCCTCTCCCACAAACTTTCTAAATCAGTCAACACTTCTCGTAACCGAACTCATTTACTGAAGTTATCTTTTATATGTATAACTTACCGCTTACTCACTAATATTTATTCGAATACTCCCCCATGTCTTTAGCAATATATCACCAGAACTGTAGAGGTCTTCGTACCAAGACAACGACGATCCTTCAAAATACCTTTTCAAACGATTACGATTTAATTGTCCTCACAGAATCATGGCTCACCAAAGGTATCAGAGACGAAGAACTTTTCGATCCTCGATACTATGTATATCGTAGAGACCGCGATTACGCTTCCACCGGTCAGCGTCTTGGCGGTGGTGTAGTGATAGCTATTAAACAGGAGCTGATCAGCGTCGCCAGACCTGAATGGACTTCTTGTGCTGAAGACATTTGGGTCACCATTCGCACTAATACTACACCTCACAGTTTGGTCCATATTTGTTGCGTGTACATCCCCGGAGGGACCCAACATCAATATTTAATCGAAAATTTCCTGAACATGTTATCAGACGCAGTATCAAATAACCCTAATGATTCTTTTATTATCTTAGGTGACTTTAATCTTCCTGAAATTTCATGGATCCAAACTACGCCAACTGCTCACTATGCAGCTAGTAATTATTCTACTCACGTTAGTAATCACTTCGTAGACTGTATGCATTTTCTGAACCTCTCTCAATATAACGGTGAACTAAACTCAAGCGGCCATATCCTAGATCTGATTCTGTCAAATCTACTAATCTCCGTCGAATCTAATGACGACCCGTTAGTTCCCGAAGATGAACACCATAAAGCTCTGTCCATCAGTGTGCCATTTCAGGAAACCCCTTCATTGACGAATGCGAAAAGAAAAGTTTTTCTTTTTAATCGTGGAGACTACGATTCAATTAATTTCGCCCTTGAACAAGCTGACTGGGCTTCCATTTTCTCTACCTCTCAAATAGAACCAGCGCTTGACGGTTTCTATACGTTTTTGAAATACCTCATAAACCTTCATATTCCTCATAAACTTTCGTGGAACTCGAAATATCCTCCTTGGTACAATGCTGCCCTTATTAAGGTAACTAAGGAAAAATCAAAATATTTTAACAAATATAAAAAACACAAGAACCAGGCTGACTATGACGCATTTTCTTTGCTTCGTAAACGGCACAAAGACTTATGTCGGAAAAGCAAATCCCGTTTTTTGAGTAATATCGAATACAATATATCCTCAAACCCTAAAAACTTCTGGAGCCACGTAAAATCTTCTAACGCATCCCAAGGTGTCCCAAAATGTATGTATTTTGGAGAGCTGAAAGCCAATAATGGAACGGAAATTGCAAATTTATTTTCAAAATATTTCAGTTCAGTTTTCAGTAAACCCTCCGATCCACTTACCCCTGATCTAACTGACGCGACGTCGGGAACTATACATCCAATATAAGCAATATTGAGGTGACACGAGAAATTGTCTTAAAATACCTTAAGGAAATTGATACTCGTAAAGGTGCCGGTCTTGACGAAATACCTTCAATCTTTATCAAACAATGTGCACACAATCTAGCCTTACCCCTTTCTTTAATTTTCAATCTTTCCCTAACCGATTGCATTGTCCCTGTTACATGGAAATCTGCTTATGTGTCTCCTATCTTCAAAAATGGCAAAAAAACAGACGTTAAAAACTACAGACCAATCTCCAAACTTTGTATATTTAACAAAATTTTTGAAAAAATAGTCTATGACCAACTATATTCTGCTCTTAAGCCCAGCCTGAATACGACCCAACACGGTTTCATTAGTGGTAAATCTACAACCACAAATCTTCTAACCTTCACAGAGTACCTGCAGGATAATTTGGATAACAGAATACAAGTGGACACTGTCTATACCGACTATAGTAAGGCGTTTGACAAGGTCGATCACTCAACCTTGTTGTACAAGCTTTTAAAGATTGGTATTCACGGCAATCTTTATCGTTGGCTCTCTTCTTATATCTCCAACCGTAGTCAAATAGTAGTGGTTGCTGGATTTAAATCCGACTCTGTTGCTGTTACATCGGGAGTTCCTCAAGGCAGCCTGTTAGGACCGTTACTATTTAATATCTATATCAATGATATTAGTCACTGTTTTTTATACTCGCAGACCATCCTATATGCAGATGACATGAAAATCTTCTCACCTATAAAATCAATCGAAGACTGTCACAAGCTGCAAAAGGATTTACAACGTTTAAACGCGTACGTTAATGCCCATCATCTGGAATTAAATTTATCCAAATGCTTCATCGTACGCTTTACTAGAAACAAAAACATATTTATACACGAATACTCAATTAATCATCATCCTTTATCTACCGAATCAGAAATTAAGGACCTTGGGGTTATACTTGATAGTAAACTGAATTTCAATAAACATATTGACCACGTAGTCACTAACGCATCTTCTATGCTGGGTTTCATAATCCGTTCCTGTAAACAATTCAAAGATATTGCTACTTTCAAAACACTGTATTTCTCATACGTTCGTAGTATCCTTGAATACGCATCACAAGTGTGGAACCCAGGCTATGCAATACATAAAAATAGAATTGAAAGTGTTCAAAATAGATTTTTAAGGTACCTTAATTTCCGCTCTTTTCGATCTCATATTAGTAATGAAGACTCTGCAAAGTTCTTCAATATACAGACGTTAACTTTCCGAAGAAATATAGCAGACTCGGTAATGTTATTCAAAATTACACACAATTTAATCGATAGTCCTGACCTTCTTCAACGCCTATTATTCCATGTTCCCAATCGCAACAGCAGACAGTCGCTTACTTTTAATCTCCCTCATTGTAAGACCAATTCCAAACAAAACTCATTTATCTACAGATCCACACACTCATTTAACTCAAATTATTACCATATTGACATATTTAACTCGACTTTACGCGACATAAAACAAAAACTCAATAATCAACAAAACTCAAACTAGAAGTTCAACTCCTATATATTCCCGTCCTTTGCCTCTTAATCCTTATCCTATATTTCCCCCTCCTCCCCCCCACCCTCCTTTATTTTAATATTTTTAATATTTTCCAACTAAACAAGAAATTAACTTAAGAGAACATCTCTATGACATTGTACCATTAATTATTCTTCAGTGGAAAGTTTATAATTGGCATAATTTAATAATATTATTATTGTATCATTATATTATTAAAGATTTGCTGTTAACTTTTCGAAATAAATAAATAAATAAATATTTGATTGTGGATAAAGCGAGGAGCGTGTGCCTACTTTTATATGTATGATTTGACGTTTAAATGTGGATGAAGGAAGAAGTGTGTGCCTACTTTTATATTTATGATTTGACGTTTAAATGTGGATGAAGGAAGAAGTGTGTGCCTACTTTTATATTTATAATTTGACGTTTAAATGTGGATGAAGAAAGAAGTGTGTGCCTACTTTTATATTTATAATTTGACGTTTAAATGTGGATGAAGGAAGAAGTGTGTGCCTACTTTTATATTTATAATTTGACGTTTAAATGTGGATGAAGGAAGAAGTGTGTGCCTACTTTTATATTTATAATTTGACGATTAAATGTGGATGAAGGAAGAAGTGTGTGCCTACTTTTATATTTATAATTTGACGATTAAATGTGGATGAAGGAAGAAGTGTGTGCCTACTTTTATATTTATAATTTGACGTTTAAATGTGGATGAAGGAAGAAGTGTGTGCCTACTTTTATATTTATAATTTGACGTTTAAATTTGGATGAAGGAAGAAGTGTGTGCCTACTTTTATATTTATAATTTGACGTTTAAATGTGGATGAAGGAAGAAGTGTGTGCCTACTTTTTTGAGCAATGTCGCTATTCCCCCACAAGTAAAAGTTATTGAGTTCGCAGATGACATAGCTTTCTTCTTATCATCCAAAATCATCCCTCTCGCCGTCAAATATCTTAACGAAGCCATGAATGCCCTTTGCACATGGCTCACCTTAAATGTTCTTGAACTTTCAATCCAAAAGACTCAGTGTGTCACCTTCTCAAACCGCCATAAAAACCCCCCCGTTCAAATTTTATTTAAAAATTCTCCAATCCCCAACGCTTCTGAAGTAAAATTTTTGGGAGTAACATTTGATAGGAAACTTAAATGGTCTTCCCATATTAATAATTTAGTTACTAAATGCGAAAAAAATTTAAATATCATCAGATCATTATCTGGCGTTTGGTGGGGAGCTCACCCTACTTGCATTAAGTTGCTTTACAACGCACTTATTCGAAGCCATCTTGACTATGCCTGCCCACTTTTTAGTACTGCCTCAAAAAATGTACTTGATAAATTAGACAAAATTCAATCTAAATCTTTGCGAATTATAACTGGAGCGATGCAATCGTCACCCATCAATTCCCTTCAAGTAGAATGTTCTGATCCTCCTCTTTATTTAAGGCGTCAACTATTTGCTGACAAATTTGTTCTTAAATGTTTAAATTCTAAATGTCATCAGGTTATCCCCAGCGTCTCGATGTTCATTGACTCAACCCATTCATCTACAATCAGAGCTTCAACTAAACCTCTTCCTGACATCTGTAAAAATTTTAAGTCTCTCTCAGAGCTTCACATCATCCAAAATGATCTACTTCCCTTATACAAATTAAAATATAGTCACGTCACCCTATCCCCAACAATATTTGAAAGGATCGGAATCCTTAAAAGTCATTCCGATCTCCCGGCCCGAACTGTCAATAATATGTTCAATGACATTATTTCATCTAAATAGCCCAACTTTTCTCTTTTATTTACTGATGGATCCAAATCTCCCGACTCTCCTAACTGTGGTATAGGTATTAACGTTTACCACAATAATTCTAATGACAGAATATTTCATTCAATTTCAAATCAATTTTCAATATTTTCAGCTGAGTGCATTGCTATAATAGAATCTCTCAAATATATAATCAAAAATAATTTTGAACATTCCCTCGTTCTCTCTGACTCTTTCAGTTCCCTCCAAAAACTTAAATTCAGTCCTCTTCTTCATCCTGATGATCACTTTGTATGCCTTATTCGAGAGATGATAGCCTCCATTCAAAGCTATGGTAAAACTGTAACTCTGATTTGGATTCCTGGACATGTTGGTATCATGGGTAATGATATTGCGGATGCCTTGGCAAAACAAGGAGCGTCCAACCCTGTTGTTACCCTCGTAAACCACATTCCCCTATCTGACATTTTTTCCATCATCAAAGATAGATCCCGCAATGTTTGGTCGGAGTATTGGCACATTGCTAGTCAATCCAAGGGAGCCTGCTATGCCTCAATACAAAGAACTATTCCATCAAAACCGTGGTTTCAGCAATTCCCTCATTTTTCCAAAAAAGAAATTTCTTCACTCATTCGAATGAGGATCGGACATTGTTCCGTTCCTTCCCATCTTTTTAAAATTCACGTTGTTGACTCCCCAGATTGTACATTCTGTGGTCTAGAAGTGGGAACTTTAGATCACATATTTTTTGGTTGTCCCTCTCTAAACAAATATCCTCTATTCTATCAAGCCTTATCTAAAATTGCCTCCCCTCCATTCAACATCTCATCTCTTCTAAGTCTGAACTCGACTCCAATTTTCATTATAATTTTGAAATTTGCCTATTTAAATAAAATTAATATTTAAATTCACCTTTCATTTCTCAATAATTTTAAATGATGGCCAAGAACACCCTTGAAGGGTGAAAGCCAGAAATAATGTTAAAAAAAAAAAAAAAAGTTAAACACAACTTTTAAAGTAAAAGATAAAATACATATTTTTTTAAATGCCATGGCCAATAATTGAACTCGGTCAACTGCTTGGAAGGCAACAATGATGTCCATAAATTCATGATAAGTATGTACGGACAGCATAATATACAAACTATGTATTATTGAAATTTCGTGGATATGATTTGTTTAAAAATGTAATTCTGAGGTTGATGAAATTTTGCACACTTGACCTTCAAAACAAGATGAAGATTTCTGCCGGGAATTTAGCCAGTAAAATATAAACAACATTGATCTTAGAGGAACATCAGATTAACCAATTAAACTATGGTGATTAATTGTGGTATCCTTTATATATTAGGGTAAGTAATTAAGAATTCCAGCTCCGATTCATAACGTACGTTATATATATCTGTAATTAGCCCTTTACATACACCCGACTGTCACCCGTAACCACAGAATAGCAATGGCGCCTTTATTAAAACCATGCGCACAAGCATTCGCGCTCTCATTCTCTCAAACTCACGTAATTACTACTAGGTAAGGGTAAACTAGGTAAACCTAACCTAACTATTAAATCATTAATGTGGCAAATACGTGCTATAAAAAAATATAACAACACTGTTAAAAATATGAGTTTGATATTGTGTGCAAGCTGACTCATTAGTATGCATAATATTTTAATATGTACCTACATAGATACTTATAACCGAGACGTTTTTTTAATAATACAAGAACAGTGTTACAATATGAGTTTGATACTGTGCGCAAGCTGACACATTAGTATTCATATTATTATAATACAGTGGTGCCTCACACAACGAACGCCTCGCACAGCAAATGCTGCACACAACGAACTTCCTTTTCGTTCATTTCACGATTCATACAACGAACTTCGCTTCACACAACGAAGTCGCCCGATCTTCTACGATCACTGCCGATTAATTGCATCCTCCCGCGCAGGCAGTCGTTAGACTCGTTAGTCACTGCGTAGTACGCTTAACTTACGCACGTATCGCAGCAATCGTTCTTCATTACGAATTAAATCGCACACGTATCACGGCAGTCGTCCTTTTAAGATAAACTCAACATTTTTTTTATATGATGGGTTCTAAAAAAAGCAGGAAGGTGATTTCTCTTGAAATGAAACAGGAAATAATTAGAAGGAGTGAATGTGGGGTAAAACAGTGTGACCTCGTCAAAGAGTTTGGCCTCAACAAGACCACCATTTTCACCATTTTGAAAAACAAGGATGCAATAAAATCAGCCAAAGTAGCCAAAGGAGTATCAAAACTATTTAATGAAAAACATAGATCTTCAATCCACGAGGAAATGGAGAGGCTATTAGCGATTTGGATTAAGGACAGGCAGGTGAAAGGAAGCAGGAAAAGACAGGCAGGAAAAGCAGTAGTTGATGACACAGAAGTGGTGAAGGACATCATCACAGTGGCCCAAAGGTTGGAATTAGAGGTAGAGGAAGAGGATGTAGAGGAGCTTATTGAGGAACACAAAGAAGAGCTGACAACTGAAGAGCTCCAAACACTTCTGGCCCAACAACAGGACAATGCTCAAAGGGAAGCGTCACTGATAACGAGGAGCAACAATCAAACAATCAACCAATTCCAACTGCTGACATCAAGAACATCCTGGTCAAATGGAAAGCAGTTCAGGAGTTTACCAATGCCCACTATCCGGATTCCGCTGAAGCAAACAGGATCAACGACCTGTACTCCGATACTCTTGTCCGTTATTTCCGGCAGATGTTGAAGAAAAGAGAGAAACAAACGACTTTGGACAGGTTTTTCACTGCACCATCGGCGGAAAATGGATGAAGATGTGCAAGATTCGATTATTTCTTAAAATTAAAAAATGTGTGTTTTTTTCATTATGTTTTTAGATGTATCTAAATAAAAATAATAACAAATAAATTATCTTTTTTTTATGTCATCTTACCATATTTTATGCTACAGAACGAATTATTTTTTTTAACATGTATTGTTATGGGAAAACGCGTTTCACATAACGAACTTTTCGCATAACGAACTTGCTCCTGGAACGAATTAAGTTCGTTGTGTGAGGCACCACTGTACGTACATATATACTTATAACGGCGCTGGTCTATTAAAATATTTTTAAAATGCAAGTAAAGTGTTCAATTTTACCGAATGTATTAAAAAAACCTCAATCTATAAAAAGTTGTAGGTAAATTTTGTTCTCACCTATTTCGGAAATAACCAGATAAATATAATTTGTGATGAAGTCACATTATGAGAATAATTTGCAAATGTAATAAAAACGTCAACTGGGATATTATCATAAGAGTCATAAAACGGGAGAAACTGGCGAGACGAGAGATAAGTGACGAAGAATACCTGCATATTTCCGTCTCTTTCCGACACCCATTGAAATGAGTCAAGTAAAAAATAGTAAAAAGTTAAATAATTTACCTCAGCCAGGCATCGGAATGTGTTATCGTCGAACATTTTGGCTTCGATGTTATCACTGGGATCATTCCAACCCATTTTTTAATTAATCGAAAAATCGGTACGAATTAGTTTCACAATGATGTTCACTGGATTTATAAACTGTTCAGAATAATAAATAATTTAAAAAAAACGTAGTCTATATTTTAATTTCCGATAAACTCGTAAAATGCTGGCAATCAAACTTTTTTATTTCCCCGATCAACTCGTAAAAAGTTGGCAATCGTGTTAAGGTTGCTAAAACGCTTAATTGCTTCGCGCTCGACCACGTGCTTCCTACTGCACACCTGAACACAAACTGAGGTGCATTTACCTCTAGGGGCGGGGGTATATTCTGCCCTGGCCGAAAGGGACGTGTCCGAATGGAAAATACCAACAAATGAGCAATTAACGGTCAATGTTGTCTCCGACGCGACCTCAGATTTCTCCAGAGCCATTTGTATTTCCGAGCATTAATGTAGCAGAAGATGCAGCCCAGAATATGAAGTCGTAAATTATGGAATTGAAAACGATGCCCTCGTGGCCAGTGGCCAATATCATAACATCACATAAGATACATATAACATTGCATAGTCCTGCCAATGAGAGACATATATCCATCACTCAAATAATAATAATTGAATCATCTGTACAACGCAGTTTTTATGACAATATCACCACAAGGGCGCTATAAAAATATGACTATGAAGTTTTTCTTTTACATATTCAATAATATTATTATTCAATACACAAAAAACAGCGTATTTCTAAACAGGCTCTGCCGTATAATTATTATTACGCGTGGCTGTTGTTTTGCTTCTGAAGACATTATCAAACTGTTCTGAAGCCACTTACAGACAATACATGAATTTTATTTCCATATAGGTACTTATTTTTTATGAAAACCAAATTCATTTAATTTTTATTACCTTACCATTATTGATTTCCGTGTTTAATATCGGAAATTATTAATGAATTACCTGTTAAAAGTTTCCCTCAATCGTTGCATTGTTTAAGTTTGACGGAAGGTCGTTACGTATTTGGAAACAGGTATACAAACAATACTTACCTGGCAGGTTCCTTCGTTTATATAGTTTAAGCTTGGAGAAGATATGACTTAGAGCGTAGAATACACCATATCTATTAAACACACTGGACATTGTATGATTTGACTCCTTTGCACTAAAACTCTCATTGATTGATTATTAGGTTAAAACATGTATTTTATGCTTCATAAATCACCGGTGTCTTTTATAGGACAAAAACTACATTTATGATTCCACTATATAATTTCACTACACCGACAGCGAATTAGTACATTTTATAGGAATATAATAAAAATAAAAACGTAATTTTGTATGACTTGATTAGATAGTGGCCGAGTTAACATCGCGTCTGTGATTCCTCGGCTGGCTAAGTCCTCCATCACAACACAATCAACATTTTCCGCTTAGCGTGGTGGTAGTAGGAGATTTTCAAATATTGTCAGGTTATTTGTAACGTGTTTGTATTCGTAAAGTGTTTGTCTTTCTTTAAAAAAAAATCCCAAAATATCTAATACGGATTTAGTTATTCATTATTGAAGAGTGGGTAGGTACCTAAATTTTAAAAACTTTTTCGAAAAATGCTATGAATTCCAGTTATAGTGAACAGTTATAATTGAATTCATAATCGATAATAATACATTGACCACACCCGATAGGCAGATACCCAGGTAGTTAGGATGTCTTGATTCGTCCATTGCAGTTTAACAAAAGATTGCCAAAATTAATTAACGCTTTTCCCCAAGGATACCTGCAATGTTTTGTTTACCGCTATCTCTGGGATGGAAGTGCCCACCAATATATTGTATTCGGAGAATTAGACTGGTGAATCTCTAAGAGTACTTTGTGGGTGGCAATTAATGAATAATTATAAAAATAGCTCATATGACCACCCAAATTGAAATTGACTCTAAATACATGACCAATTATTAGTTTGGTAGAAACATTTGCTTAGGTAATCTGTTCGGGGATGCTCTTCTGACGAAAAGTTATTTCTTCAGTGGGGTGATTACCTACGCAGATTTTCTAAACCTAAATTACCTATTACCTACATGTTCTTCCTTCCTTTTAATTAATTCATATGAATCATTCCTACAAATATACTACCTATATATTATAAGTTATAGGGGCAATAATATTTATATTACAGAATTAGTAGATACCTTAGTAGAGTATATTACAATTTGGGAGGCGGGGTTGGGTACCACCGCCCCGAGAATCAATTATTGGGTAACCAACACGTCTAACATAGGTCACCCCAAGTGGGTCGCTACGTTTGGTGATTTAGCAGGGGTGCCCGGGTTCATCGGGTGCGCCTGCCCACTTGACCCTTTGAACTCTCCAACTGGTCTCTCTTGACCCACCGCCTTGCGCCGCAGCGGGAGGAATAGATTCATACGTCCGTCACTCCTGGACATACTGATCCTTATGCTCTTACCCACTCCTCGTACCTTTTCCCTTCCCAGAATTTCCTCTCCTTCTTTTTGTTTAAAAGACCCTCCACACAGCATCATTAAAGATGACATAGGCCCTGAGGGAAATTACTTTTCTCAGGGTCTCCTATGAGGGGTAATGTAAAAACATATTCACAATATCAAGATCCATCCCATACCCCTCCCTTCCCCATCCCATCCCTATATGCTAATGTAACTTTTTTTCTTACATAAATATTATATAGGTATTCACTAAATAATTAAAATACTTAAGTGAAAACCTATTATTGGTTAAATAATTAACACTAAATACACCATACTTTGTAATTATTATAACTGTTGGTTTTCCAAATAAAATAAAATATACACAACACCAAGCGACCTAGAGAAAGTTGGTACGAATAATAGATAAGATTAAAATTGATCAAACAAAAACACGTTAGTTCCGTTTCCGGACAAAATGGTTAATTTTAGAAAATCGAGTGTGTATCTATCTCAATCTATTTTACTGTTTGTTACTTTGTCTGCAAGAACATATCGTCTTTGAATGAATGTATGAATTCGTAATATTATATAAATGTATCTAATAAAATTATGTAATCAGACACAGATGAGAATAAAATTAATAGGTACCTGACCCTCACATAAAATTGGCATAAAAATTAACAAATTTCTATTCAATAAATACGCTACCATCTTCCAGCTGTAACTGTCTAAAATGGATTTACATTTGAATACAATTTATCAAATTTTATGTTCGAGTGGAGTTTTTTTTTTTTTATAAAAATTTCTGGCTTTCACCCTTCAAGGGTGTTCTTGGCCATCATTTAAAATTATTGAGAAATGAAAGGTGAATTTAAATATTAATTTTATTTAAATAGGCAAATTTCAAAATTATGATGAAAATTGGAGTCGAGTTCAGACTTAAAAGAGATGAAATGTTGAATGGAGGGGAGGCAATTTTAGTTAAGGCTTGATAGAAGAGAGGATATTTGTTTAGAGAGGGACAACCAAAAAATATGTGATCTAAAGTTCCCACTTCTAGACCACAGAATGTACAATCTGGGGAGTCAAGGACGTGAATTTTAAAAAGGTGGGAAGGAACGGAACAATGTCCGATCCTCATTCGAATGAGTGAAGAAATTTCTTTTTTGGAAAAATGAGGGAATTGCTGAAACCACGGTTTTGATGGAATAGTCCTTTGTATTGAGAATAGTCCCTTGGATTGACTAGCAATGTGCCAATACTCTGCCCAAACATTGCGGGATCTTTCTTTGATGATGGAAAAAATGTCAGATAAGAGAATGTGGTTTACGAGGGTAACAACAGGGTTGGACGCTCCTTGTTTTGCCAAGGCATCCGCAATATCATTACCCATGATACCAACATTAGGGCGGAACGATTTTTTTTTTTCTAATTTTGATTTGGAATAGTTGTATTAAGTTGCCAATTGCCATCAATTACCTCAATTAAAAATAATGGTAAGAGCCCCCGCCAAGACATCGAAAATTTACAAAAACGACAGTTTAGGGGATATTTGCGCGGCCTAGAAAATAGTACAGAATTTATTAAAATAGGTTTATTTGATTTAAAAACATATCCAAATATAGTTAAATAGCTATTGCAATCAAATATTTCTTTATTTTAATATACTTTGGCGCTGTAACAGAGGTGCAAAGTGCGGGACGAAGCGGGGGGCGGCACCTGACAATCCACAAAATGCATTGTTTTGTTTAAACTACTGTAGATAATTGTCTCAGGTGAAAGGTCGCGCGTCAATTATATTCACGAGTACTTATTGTTAAACATTTTTTAAGTGAATTAAATTTATTTCTAGAAGACAAAATTTAAAATGTCCGATATTTGGTGTAAGTGCAGAGTTGAAAGAGAATATCCCACCTACATATGAAAAAGAGATGAAATTCTACGAATGGGTTAGATAAGACTTAAAAATAAGGAATAACACAACAACAGAACCTACGTATTTTGAAATTGCCGAAGTAGTTTGAACGAAAATTGAAGAACTGTGGATAAAATCTTCTATTCCAATTGTCACACACAAAATAATCTTACAATTACTAAAAATTTATCACTCGAAGTGTTATAATTTGAAAAAGTCTTTGAAGAAACTTAAGGAAGAAAAGTTAGAAGAGTTCAGAGTACAGAGAAGAAAGATTTTTGACATAGCTGCAAGTAAATGTCAAGAATTTGTAAGCTGTACTTGTTTGAGAGAAAAAAAAAGTTCCAAAAGAGGAACAAGTGTTTTTAGAAGACCAACGCACTAACTGACTAATGGCTTTAGGAAGAACTGATCTTATCCATAGTAAAAAATTGCTGAATAGAAGATTACGTACTCTCAAACAAGAAATTAGGCATAATAGATAGGATGAAACTAAGAACAATAAGACAGAATGAGACCCGAGCAAATTATAACCGAAGAACGAGTAACAGAAATTCCTTCATTATATTTCGATGGAAGGAAAGACAAGACGGCTAAAACTGTTTTAAAAATATCGAAGAGGCTTAGAGTGATTATACAAGAGGAACATATTTTGATTATAAAAGAACCAGGTACTGTTTATGTTGGGTATGGGGTTCCAACATCGGGCAGTGCAAGAAATATTGAAAGAACTATCCACAGATTTTAAACGACTGAAAAGATATCACTAGATGGTTTAATGGCTGTTGGCTGTGATGGAACAAACACAAATAAAGGGAAAACAGACTATCTCGACCATTGCAATGGATAATTTGTCTCTTACACGCCAATGAGTTACCATTGAGGTATTCGTTTACCTATTTGGATGGCCCTACTGCAGGACCTAAATCATTTGCAGGTCGAATTGGTAAAGCATTAGAAATATGTGAAACACTGCCGTTGGCTAACTTTGAGAAGATAGAAGGTGAACTACCTCCACAAATATCCACAGATCTCAGTACAGACCAGAAATATTTACAAGAAATTACTACTGCTGTCATAAATGGATCCTGGTCTCCTGGATTTATTTAAGTGAAGCCCAGGTAAACTATCCTATGCCCGCTGGTTGACAAGAGCTAATCGCATACTGCATTTGTATATTTGTATAATCTTGTGACTTTAGCAACGTTTGTAGTATAATCATACGCTCCTGTCTGGTTTGCTATCAAAACAATTTCATCCTGCAAATATGGTTCAAATCATTTATGGAAGCTCATTAACGGCACTAGACATTTGTCCGACGAGTTGTTAGTGATAGTGGACCCTGTTATAATTTGAAACAGTTACTTCGCTCATCCAGAAAACTTGTTATTGAGTATGATAACAGATTCACGTAAGCACATTAGAGAACTCGCTGCAAGACGCATTTTAAAGGCTCGTCAAGTTAATAAAAAATCTGTTTCGCGCATTTTTGAGGTGCCAAAAGTGAACTTAAATGCATTTTCTTACGTAGACATGATTGACTGGCATGAAAATATATACGAACCCTCAATACTGATGAATATTTCCGATGATCAGTTACAAGATCTTATTGAAAATGGAGAAGATACAATGTTGAAGTTTATGAGACTGCCTTGCCACACCCAGGCTGTGGAAAGATTTGTAAAAGTTGTGACAGAAGCAGTTCTAAGTGTATTCGACAAGACAAGACGAGAGGGATTCATAAAATCTAAATTAGCATCTCGAAAACTCATGCCAAAGTATGAACCTAAAAATGGTTTTTTGGTATAAAAAATGATTTTTTTCATACCAACATAACTTTCTTAATCTGTGTTTATTTTTGACAATTTTTTTTTTATTAATTAAAATCTACTATTATTTTATCATTTCGTGCATAACATATTATATTTACTTATTATTTTGTTTAAAGGGTGTTTAATACAAAACGTCTATAAAACCTTAAAAAATAAAATTTCAAGTCTATGGCGGGACCTCAAGATGTCGAGCTAGAAGTTCCAAATTGAGAAGTGTTATTTAGAATTACATAAAGCATATTTGACCTGGTATTCCAATTCGAATTTCGAAAAAAAAAATTTTTTCATACAAAAGTGTTCCACCCTAACCAACATGTCCAGGAATCCAAATCAGAGTTACAGTTTTACCAGAGCTTTGAATGGAGGCTATCAATACTAAATAACAAATGTAGATCCTAGTAAATAAATTCTACAGCGCCCTTGAGGTGATTTTTCACATAAACGGCGCTCTACAAATTATCCAATTATTATTATTATTATTATCATCACTCGAATAAGGCATACAAAGTGATCATCAGGATGAAGAGGACTGGATTTAAGTTTTTGGAGGGAACTGAGAGAGTCAGAGAGAACGAGGGAATGTTCAAAATTATTTTTGATTTATATTTATTTATGCTACCATCTTCCAGCTGTAACTGTCTAAAATGGATTTACATTTGAATACAATTTATCAAATTTTATGTTCGAGTGGAGTTTTTGGGAATATTTGGAAATAAGTTAACAACATCAAATGAGACTAATTTTGAATTATTCGGAATATGTAGATTTTTCAGTTCATCAAAGCGAATGAATTCTTAATGGTGAATTTCGGAGCAAACACTTTAGAATTATTAAATACTTCAGTTATAAATGAAGCTGTTTTGAAATTCGGAGAATTACAACTTGACACGACCGGCCTAATAGGTTTGTCACTTTTATGGATTTTTAAGAAACCATATAATTTAGGGGATTTGGATTTTTTGTTAGAAATTTTACTTGTTCGGTTTATTATATAACGCGGTCTCGATGTCCACTGCAACGTTTTCCACTGCACTAATCACTCACCACCTCTATACAAAAGTGCAGAAACAATAAAAAAGCTCGTTCCTACACTTAAAGTCAACTATAATCGCGAAACATCCATTATGCTGAACATCAGGAAGAAATTAAAGGATGAACAATTAATTTTAACAAAGGCTGATAAAGGCAACACGATAATTATAATGAATAAAAGTGACTGTAATTCCAAAGTGCAAGACTTTATTAAGACGGACAAATTTGACATTCTACGTAAAGACCCCACTTCCAAATACCTAGATAACATTAAAAGTGCTTTGAATTCATGCAAATCCCCAATCATTCAAGACAATTCATACCAACAAGTAAATCAAATGAAAAATACACTTTGTAAAACACCACTTTTATTTTGAATTAATATTAACAACCAACCAGGTTTCGCTTAGCTCAAGCTTCATCAGGGCTTATTAGGATATCAACTAATGTTGATATAATTTTGTATGATTTTCAGTTGATATAATAAGCCCTGATGAAGCTTGAGCTTAGCGAAACCTGGTTGGTTGTTAATATTAATTCAAAATAAAAGTGGTGTTTAACAAAGTGTATTTTTCATTTGATATATAATGTCACATCACAAAGTGTTTGCTTCCTTCGATAAAACCAACAAGTAAAATTTCTAAAAAAAAATCCAAAAGCCCCTAAATTTTATGGTTTCTTAAAAATCCATAAAAGTGACAAACCTATTAGGCCGGTCGTGTCAAGTTGTAATTCTCCGAATTTCAAAACAGCTTCATTTATAACTGAAGTATTTAATAATTCTAAAGTGTTTGCTCCGAAATTCACCATTAAGAATTCATTCGCTTTGATTGATGAACTGAAAAATCTAAATATTCCGAATAATTCAAAATAAGTCTCATTTGGTGTTGTTAACTTATTTCCAAATATTCCCGTAGATGAAAGTAAAGTATATTGTTCAAATTATTACAAAATTCAAAACTACCAAATAATTTCTCTAAGGAACTTTCTCACCTTTTAAATGTTTGTCTAGGCCAAAATTATTTCCAATACAATGAACTTTTTTTATCAACAAACAGATAATAATAATACCTGGATGACTTTTATAGCGCCGTTTTTGTGCAAAAACACCTCAAGGGCGCTGTACAAACTTATAATACATTTCTACAGTGTTATTACTTAACTATTTATGGAGAAAATATATAGTCCAATACTTACCTGGTAGGTCACTTGAGATTAACACTTTATTAACATTATCTAATTGGCCTGGCGATGGGAGCTCCGACTTCTCCCCTCATCGCCGACATATTTATGGACAATCTAGAGAATAACATTTTTAACTGTAAATCGCCATTATTAAAGAATGTGTTATTGTGGAAGAGATATGTCGATGATGTTTTCTGTATCTGGACAGGTACTGAGCGCCAACTTGATTCCTTCCTAAAACTAATAAACTCTTTTAATACAAAAATTAAATTCACAATAGAAATAGGAACTAATTCTAGCTTAAACTTTTTAGATCTCACCCTATCAATCATTAACAATAAAATAGAATTTAAAATCTATCGTAAACCCACTTACACTGATAAAACTATTAATAATTCATCTAACCATCCCATCTCCCACAAACATTCTGCTTTCCATTCCATGATCCATAGATTAGTTACCGTCCCGTTATCAAATTCCAACTTCTTATTAGAATTAGCGACGATTAAACAAATCGCGATTAATAATGGCTATAATCCAAATATGGTCAATAACATCCTAAACAAGAAATTAAAAAGATTATCGACAAGTAAATTTCTATTTAACAGCTCCCCTCATAATAATAATATATCAACTAATAATAATCAACCTCAACAATGGCGTAGAATTTTGTACATCGATAATTTCTCTCAAAAAAGCATCAAAAACCTCCCACCAGATATCAAACCAGCTTTTTACACTAATAATAGTATGGGTAATTTTTTGATGAACGTTAAAGACAAAGACTATCGGATAAATCACTCAGGTATTTACTCACTGCAATGTAGTGACTGTCCCGCGTTTTACATAGGCAAAACAGCGCGTAATATCAAAACGCGAGTCAAAGAACACCTAAGATCAGTGGCGGCCAGCTAATATGTGCTCCCGAGCGCCGAACAACCAACAAGATTTCCGACATGGCTAATCACAATAAGAAACTTGGTTCGGTTATAATATCTCATTCAAAAGGTACCTACTTATTAAGCGCGCAACTTGCAGACCGACTTTGACTTGTGCCTATGTTCGTAGCAGTTCGTTTTCGATTGCGATCCAAAATTTAACTGCTTTGTCGCATATTCTGTGGAACAGTCGAAAGCGTGGGTACATACCAATTCATACTATTCTTTGCAAATAATACCATATCAAGGACGGCGTTCGGGGTTGTACCACCACATCAGAAGGAACGGTTTATTCAGTAGAAATTTAAACTAAAACGCGTATGTTTGATATTATTGTCGATATCGTGGTTTCAATTTACCATCTGCTATTTTTCGGCGAATGTTCCGCTTCTTCGATACAAGCATACACGATAAAACTTGTCATTAAGAGATGAGTGATGGTCAGATAACTTATTATCAGTTAAGACATGTAATGATCTGCCCTTTCTACTTCAAACTTTTCCTTCTCTTCTTTCTACGATAATTTTTCTCTAAAGTCCCATAGGTAGCTTTTCCATAAGGCTTTGCATATGTGTTCGCAGGGATGGAAAATTCCTCCCCTGCCGTCTCTACAAGCCTTTGCTCCTTTCTTTATTACACACCCCTTCAAGTGTGTACATCCTAGTTTGTCCACGTGACGTACGACCTTGAACGTACTCATCTCACGTGACGGTTCAGTATAAAAAGGCTTCACCGAACGTTGTGTTGGTTTTTTGTTTCTCGGTTTAGAAACCTAGTTATCTATGTATGTGTGGTATCCCTTGGTTCTTTTGAGATAGAGTGAGTTGATTCCATTACCGCTGTGTTTTAAAGCAATCTCATAAACCTTATTTTTCTGAGTCGCCTGCTCTTCAAACTAGCTACGTGATTCTACCTGTCATAGGGTAATGTGAGTATAATAAAGTGTTAGATTTTATATATGTGATATACATACGATAAATTTATGGTGTTAGTTGTCGGCGCCATCCATGTATATATTTTGGGAAGGGAAGGAGAGGAAAGGAAATGAATTTTTTTCAAGCTAAGATTGACTCCTCCTCTTACCAAACAAAACTGATGGATGATAATTTGAGCAAGGCGATTGATATCTGCGTGTCTGGATATCACAACCGGCCGGGTCTCCCCTTGTTCCAAATCGGCAACCGTCACGCCAGAATAAAGAAAACCAGGTCTCATCACCAATTTCAGAATTGCCCCAACCTCAAACACCTCCAGGAAATCTACTTTACTGAGTGTAGAAGGGGAAAGCCATGACATCCCTTGTCACGAATCTAGTCGCGAAAATGTGACACGCAAGGTCCTAAGTTACGTGCCACCTCTAGAAAACGTTGTAACTCCCACGCCGTCGGGGATTTACATCCCTTTCTAGGTCAATACATAGATAACACACGACGATCTTGTTGACATTTAGCCTGCTTTTTAACGATAGGTTGTGTGCCTACCCATTCAGCCAATTATCATGTGAGATATATGTAAGGTCTACTCGAAATGCCAAATTTAGGATAAGGACTGTCTGTATTTTAATATTCGGTTCTAGTAATTATTTTATGAGGTTACTAGCATCCTCGTGTATTAGGTATGGGTAACTCCTACTGAATACCTATCCTCTCAGGTAGGTATAAACGGATAATTGGTTTGATTTTTGCATTTAATTTAAAGAGGCTGCCTACCTCTCGAAAGGTACCTGTTGAGAAAAGTTGTTCGGTTGGTAGTTTTATTTCGGAGATTACCATCTCCCTCTTTTGACTTTAGATTTGTTTTTGTGCATCCCAATTCGTAACTTAGAAAGTCAAACAATAGATGAAAAGTATTAAATTAGAAAGTCAAATAACAGAAGAAAAGTTTTCATTTTGTTCCGTCTGGTTGCATCCGATCGTTTTCAATTCGGGAGGGCATACGCTAGCAAAACTTCCCCTTTGACTGACTGTACACCGCGCCTCTCGGCCTATATATGAAAAGGTCATTGGCCTGTCTCCCACTCACAGCTGATTGACAATGCGTCTAGCGTATTCCTTCTTATGGGAAGATTATTTGGGTTGCAGGCGTTGCAAACTCGGTTCCTGTACCTCGGTTGTATCCTATTATTAAAAGGGTCCTCTGAAATTTAATAAATAATATAAAAAAACTCACTCTGTTAGTCACCTCCAAATCCTCGTGTGAAACTTACCTGGTTACACTATATAGCTAAATCACTTTAATTTTCGACCTCCTCCCTACGCCTATAAAAGGGTAATTAAATAATTCTGTAAATACAATTGTACCTCCCTAATCTCTGTTGGGATTCGAACCCGAGTTTATAATTTGTTTGATCCTCTGGTTTTCGGTCTCCGTGGATAGATCTCGCCAAATCAACTCCTCCCTAGACCGATTAAAACTTGCTGCCTTTATATACGTTCACTATGTTTTAAAAACTCAATCATTATTATTATTATTATCATGTTTTTAAGACAAGTAATTTAGTTTGAACTACACATTTACGAAATCACGTTTAATTTAACACATTTTATATTATAATCGCGATCGCCCAACCATTAGCGCCCCTGGGGTGATCTTTCACAAAACGGCGCTCTACAAATTATCCAATTGTTATTATTGTCATTATTATTAATTGTTTTCTCACTGAGTCCAACCACTTTCACTTTACACAACCACTAGTTCAATAATATTTCACTTTAATTCAATATACAACAAAGCTTTCTAACACTATTTGAATTCACTAATCAACTGCAATTTCACACAACACTTCTGATTTGAATTCATTTCTTGGAGCTCCCAACGTACCCACGTTCAAGAACTGACTGCCTGTATTTTATCCCTTCCTGTGGAATGTGTTCACTTAAGGCCTGTCTGTCAATAAATCTCCCGTCGTTGTCTAAACAAAATTTTTTTTTGAGCACGTTCGTTTCGTTTATTTTATGTGAGTGTCCAAAACATCACAGTCAGTACTCGCCGTTGCCGGGCATCGTCTCAATTGTCTGTTGAATTTAAAACTTTTCTTACTCTGCGAACGTTTTGAAGTTTAATTGCAGGTTATATCGATCTTGTTTATCAATTATAAATAAGGCATATCATTTGCAGGTTATACTCATTTATGATTACTTTTGTGTTTGTTCAAAGTATAAATTAATAATGAGTTCGAATGTGGAATACGAACAATAGGTCGAGTTTTGAAAATAAAGTGATAATAAAAAATGCCGTTCCACCTAAAACCTCAACTGATAATAAAACAAGAGTGAAAATCTGGATCGAAGAAGTTTACTCGATCATTTAACAAAACAATGTATAACAAAGCTTCGTAGCTCTGTGCATGTGATCAATTGAATAGATTATTTTGTTTTACGTGTTTAATTTACGATGTTGATTCAGTTTGGACAATCAGCGGTGTACCGGAAGTGTACACCGACTTTATATTAATTTGCATAAATCTGAATTTACGCAGAGGCAGTTCCTTTACAAACTAACCTCTGCGCACCTTCGAATTTATGCAACAAAATTCTCTCTATAAAAATCTGTAATCTTATCTGCACTTGTATAAAAAACTGTAAATCTTATATGCAAAACTGATCAATAAATAAAACCACGGGGTCAAGCAGTCATCATTATAGACAAAAAACAAAGGCTTGACCCCCCAAATACCTTCTTATATTAAATCTGTACAAAGCATGGAAGATTTGCATAAAATTTGTAATTGTGCAGACGCGGTTTCCTTTACAGGACGATAATTTCTGATTTTTGGACGATAATTACAGACTTGGGTTCGATCTATGAAAACAGTTTTTTCAGCCTCTATGGTACCAAACGGGCTGAAATTTTGAAATAAAGATAAGAATCGTTAGCCAAAACGAATTCAGTCACAACATTTAAATAAAGTTGTATTTTTAGAAAAACCATGAGTTTTATGGACGATAATTTCAGACTTGGGTTCGAAAATTGGAAGCAGTTTTTTCAATGATTGTTAGTACGAAATAATGTATGCATACTTACATTAATAGTAACACAAAATAAGAACACATATGAAATGTGTTCGCCTGGTGGTTTGGCATCTAAAATTAAATAATAAATAAGGAGCACAAATTTTATAATTGAAAGTATGATTGAAACATAAAAATATACAAGCCGCTTATCGAGCGCAGTTTACCTCACTATCACGGGGCGGTCCCGGCAAGAATGAGCGTGGCAAGCGGCCTGGCCACAACGATCCCAAGCACCCGCGTCCCTTAGCCAGTTTTCCGAGAGTACCCTCGAAGAAATGTGAATGGGGGCAGGGGGGGGGAGATACTCCCAAAGACCCTAGGCAATGAAGTGAGCCTCAGGTCACCGGAGGCAGGACGGAAGGGGACCGGGCTCGCGCAAACATTCCCCAGGCACGCTCATGATGCCGGGGGAGGCACTCGTGGTTCGTGGGACAGCCGTCCCGGATTAATGTCACCTTACTGGATGCAGGAACAGGGTCTATCCGCCCCCGTGGTGGGGATATGAACAATACAGTACGATAGAGTTCAGTTCGACAACCTATTCACAAACCAATTTGTTAGTAACAAATAAATAGGCAAATAACAAACGTAGAAAATAAGTTGTGATCAACAACAAATTGACCGTTCATAATAGAAAAAAAAGAAGGGAAAAAAAGATTAACATAGCATTAAAGAGCTAAAACACAAAAAGAAACAGTATTATCTTTATCAACGCGTTCCTAATAAATAAGGCCCAAATTCAAAAGTAAAAGGAAGAATGTGCATAAAAAAAAAAAAAAAAAACAGTGTAAAGAACTGGAAAAAACGGTGTAAAAAGCCAATATACACAATAAATGAATAAGAAATAATAAAACAAACAAATAAAATAATAAATGCATTGCGATCATGCAATAAGACAAAGATAGTAAAACCAATGAGTATATTAAAATAAAAATAAAACATAAAGCAATCGCGCATAAACAATATTAAAGTTGTTATAGAGGAGTAACCGTGGAGTGACAGGAACAATACGCTTGGCACCTGAAACAAAGATGATTTTAATCTAAATCAGCAGCTCTAAGCACAGGCCATCTCTCTACCCAGGACTTTACAAACTTTTTGAAACATTCAAAATTCTCTCTGTTCAACACGAGATCGGCATTCCATGCCGGTCTTGTAATTCCTCTCAAGCCATCCAACATTTCCTCTTGGGCATCCTTCATCAACTCGCAGTGCCACAGAATGTGCTCGGCTGTCTGGTTAGTGTCACCACATGAACATTTCGGATGAGGAGACAAGGCGAAACTATGTAGCCGCCCCCTGAGCTCCCCATGACCGGACACCAATTGCGTCATATAGTGATCCAGTTTTATGTGCGCCCCTTCCATTCTGCTTTTAACTGAAGGGAAGAAAGAGAAAGTCAATCTACCCTTCGTCGACCTATCCCATCGCTCTTGCCATACAATCAGCGTTCTATCTCGCATGGCTTTCAATAAGCCAGGAAGGGACACCGCTCCACCGGGTGTCAGTTCGACTCCCAGGTGGACAGCGGCCTAACCTCTTGTCAATGCCTTTTTTGTCAAAACTTCCCTAATTTCCAAGTCAATCGGCAGTGTACCAGCCAGAACCGGTAATGCATCATTAGCCACAGTTCTATATGCGCCCGAAAGAGCCAACAGGGGAGTCCGTTGGCCCCGCTTGAGGGCCAAGTGGATCAATGCATTATCCAGCCGGTGCTCCCACACAGAAGCTGCATACGAGACATGCGTCACGTAAACACCCCTATATATGAGGCGAAGAGCCGGAGTCCGCAATCCCCACTCAGCCGTTGAGAGCCTTCTCAATTTCAAGAATAGGGCCTGGGCCCTGCTAGAAACGCTCTTGACGTGCGCTAGGAACGAAGAAGATCTATCTAAAGTGACGCCTAAATACCTGGTGCTTTCAACGAAACGAATAGTGGAGCCTCCCATTCTGATGGTAGGGTTTCTGGCACGACTGAGCATACCCTTCATCAAGAGTCCCACGGTCTTATGGGGAGCGAAGTTCAGCCTGTTTCTCTTACCCCATTCAAGAATTTCACGCAGACCCTCTTCTTACACCCGGTCATTGATGTAGTCGTAATAGTCAATGATTCCGGTCCCGTATTTTTACGTGATTGACCAGCCGTCTAAAAATGTGCATTTTAGTGGCATCTAGTGACTTCTATGATAACTTTTTCGTAGTTCTGTGAATAGCAACTACTCGAACCATTCCAAAACTGTCATCTGATGTGCGATACCCTGTTGAACCTGCAAGGTGTGTGCAAAGCACAAAACAATGAGTGAGACCCGGTATATGTGCAAACATTGCAATGTGGCTCTCCATAAAGGCCAATGTTTGCAAAACTACCATACAAAAATTATATATTAAGGTGTTTTAAATAAATACGAGAAGTTTAAATTGGTTTAACCCAGCGTTTTCATAATTATAACACTTTTAATAATACCTTCACAAAAATGGGCCGGAACAGGGTAAGTTTTATGTGTAATTGGCCGGTGCTCATAGTGTTAATAAATACGTTTGTAATATAAACTATAAATCCACTGCCGTGGTTTGAAACTTCATGATGAAAATAACGGAGGGCGCCACTTCCGTTTAAAACAATCCTAAACTGTAGTCATTAATATAATAATACTATCAAATATACAGTCTTTAACTGGCTTCACCTCAGTTTGATAAAGCTTTCAGAAGGCGAAACAGCTGTCACACGTAATAATAATTACACAGCAGAACTTGTTTATAGATTGCAACAATAACATTTGGCTGTCATCGGTTGTTTTGTTTTGCTCTATCTAAAATTAATTTTTTACCATTCTTTTTTGTTTTCTGGCAAAAAAAAGTGTAGTGTGTTGTGCCTTGAGGTTTCTTCTCCCTCCTGATCTTCCAGGAGTCACTTTTTGCTGCTGATTTCCAGATATTTATAAACTTTTTTTACTTCTGTCATTTTCCATACTTTTATTGTAGTTGTTTACTGTTGTGAATAATGGAGGAAGATTTCCCTCCTGGACCCCCTACAAAGCCCCCAGATCCCTCTCCAGACCCCCCAAACGGGGAAAATGTAGAAATTTCTGACAGTGATTCTGTCATTTTGACTTCTACCAAAAAAAGGAAATTTACTCCTTCTTCCCCAATAAAACTTGACTCGCCTTCGAATATTTGATCTGGTTATAAGGCAAAAGTATCGCGTGTAACTGTACACGGTATCAGGACAAAAACTCCACAAACAAATTGACATTTTCCGAGGTCTTCATACCAGCAGCGGGTGGAATATGAACTAATTAATAATAATCGATTAACTAAACTAACCTATTACTTTGAACTAGATACTAGGTAAATATATTTTAAATATTCCCAGTGTAATCGTAATATTCTGATTGCTTCGGAAAAGCCCTTTCCGAATTGAAATTGAGGCTATTAAGTACACCCCGATGGTTGAACTAATCACCGGCCCTTTTTATTCGGTAACAATTACACCCTCCGCTAACTGTCATAACGAATTACCCACGAACGTAATGCTTACACCTCACCCTTTTAACCAATATTAAAATGTATCTCACCATTACTAAAACTTGTGATGGTTTGAATAATCACGACAATAAATAAACGATAAATAATAAACGAACGTGCTCAAAAAAAAATTTTGTTTAGACAACGACGGGAGATTTATTGACAGACAGGCCTGGAGTAAACACATTCACACGGGACAGGGCGCAGGTACAGGCAGTGAGGTTTTGAACTTGAGTACGTTGACAGCTCCGTGAAATGAATACAAATCAGAAGTGATATGTGAAATTACAGTTAATTATTGAATTCAAATGGTATTAGAGAATATTGTGGAATATTGAATTAAAGTGAAAGATTATTGAAACCGGTGTTTGTATGAAGTGAAAGTGGTTGGACTCAGTGAGAAAACAATTAATAATAATGACAATAATAATAATTGGATAATTTGTAGAGCGCCGTTTTGTAAAAACCCATCTCAGGGGCGCCAGGTGTTGTGCAATCGCGATTGTGTTATAAAGTTGTGTTGATTTAAACGTGATTTCGTATACAGTTCGAACTAGATTGCTTGTCTTAAAAACATGAAAATAATAAAAATAATGATTGCGTTTTTAAAACAGAGTGAACGTACTTAAAGGCGGGAAGTGTTTAATCGGGCTAGGTTATTGATTTGGCGAGATGGCATTTATCCACGGAGACCGAAAACCAGAGAAACAAATATATCATTAACTGTGGGTTCGAATCCTGACAGATTAGGGAGGTACAATTTTATTTACAGGAATATTTAATTACCCTTTAAAAGTCGTAGGGAGGGGACCAAAATGGAACAAATTACAAGGACTTAAAAGGAGAAAATGATTAATGTAATGGAATGCCGGTAGGGAGGAGACCGAAAATTAAACTGATTTAGCTATATAGTGTGTAACCAAGTAAGCTTCACACTAGGATTTGGAGGTGACTAACAGGGTGAGTTTTTTTTTATATTATTTATTAAACAACAGAAGTCCCTTTTAAAGGACGGATACAGCATCCAAGTTTACAACCCCTATCGTCCAAATAATGTTTCGAAAGGGAATGTGTTAATCAGACTATCTACCAGCTGAAAAAGGGAGACGGGCCGATGACCTTTTCATATATAGGCCGAGGCGCGGTGTACAGTCAGTCAAAGGGGGAGTTTTGCTAGCGTATGACCGCCCAAATAGAAAGCGATCGGATGCAACCAGACAAAACAGAATGAATACTTTTCTTCTGTTATTTGACTTTCTAATTTAATACTTTCCATATATTGTTTGACTTTCTAAGTAACGAATTGGGATGCACAAAAACAAATCTAGTGTCAAAAGAGGGAGATGGTAATCTCCGAAATAAAACTACCAATCGAACAACTTTTCTCAACAGGTACCTTTCGAGAGGTAGGCAGCCTCTTTAAATTAAATGCAAAAATCAAACCAATTATCCGTTTATACCTTACCTGAGAGGATAGGTATTCAGTAGAAGTTACCCATACCTAATACACGAGGATGCTAGTAACCTCATAAAATAAATACTGGAACCAAATATTAAAATACAGACAGTCCTCACCCCAAATTTGGCATTTCGAGTAGACCTTACATATATCTCACATGATAATTGGCTGAATGGGTAGGCACACAACCTATCGTTAATAAGCAGGCTAAATGTCGACAAGATCGTCGTGTGTTATCTATGTTATTGACCTAGAAAGGGATGTAAATCCCCGACGACGAGGGAGTTACAACGTTTTCTAGAGGTGGCACGTAACTTAGGACCTTACGTGTCACATTTTCGCGACTAGATTCGTGACAAGGGATGTCATGGTTTTCCCCTTCTACACTCAGTAAAGTAGATTTTCCTGGAGGTGTTTGAGATTGGGGCAATTCTGAAATTGGTGATGAGACCTGGTTTTCTTTATTCTGGCGTGACGGTTGCCGATTAGGAACAAGGGGAGACCCGGCCGGTTGTGATATCCAGACACGCAGATATCGATCGCCTTGCTCAAATTATCATCCATCAGTTTTGTTTGGTAAGAGGAGGAGTCAATCTTTGTTTGAACGAATTCATTTCCTTTCCTCTCCTTCCCCTCCCAAAATATATACATGGATGGCGCCGACAACTAACACCATAAATTTATCGTATGTTTATCACACATATAAAATCTAACACCTTGTTATACTCACATTACCCATCGACAGGTAGAATCACGTAGCTAGTTGGGGGAGCAGACGACTTAGAAGATAAGGTTTATAAAATGGCTTTAAAACACAGCGGTAATGGATTCAACTCACTCTATCTCAAAAAAACCAAGGGATACCACACATACATAGATAACTAGGTTTCTAAACCGAGAAACAAAAAACCAACACAACGTTCGGTGAAGCCTTTTTATACTGAACCGTCACGTGAAATGAGTACGTTCAAGGTCGTACGTCACGTGGACAAGCTAGGATGTACACACTCGAAGGGGTGTGTAATAAAGAGAGGAGCAAAGGCTTGTAGAGACGGCAGGGGAGGAATTTTCCATCCCTGCGAACACATATGCAAAGCCTTATGGAAAAACTACCTATGGGACTTTAAAGAAAAATTATCGTAGAAAGAAGAGAAGGAAAAGTTTGAAGTAGAAAGGGCAGATCATTACAAACTCAAGGTGAATCTTCGTAAAGGTGTATTAAATTATTTTGTATTCTATTTTCGCTCTAATTTGTATTGTAGTTTGTTTACCAATTTTACAATGTGCCTCTGATTAAGAAAAAAAAACGATAGGCAAAAATTTATCCAATCTTACAAAATAATTGATTTTTACCGGGGAATCAACTCTACACCATTTTAACATAAAAACCTTAAAATTTATGAGAATGTGTTAGGGCACCCGCAAATAAGAAACTATTTCGTCGCTGTCGCCGTCTTCAAAGTGAGTGTGCACATGAGTGACTTTAGTTGCATCAAATATTAGGTAATATAAAATAAGAATACAAAATCACTAATGTATGGGTAGAAAGCACTTGGAGGAAATGCGGTAGTGTGTGTTAAATTTTAATTCGAAATTCGAAAAGTCTCTGACTTTAGATAATATAATCGTTGCCAGAAGCCGCAACTAAAAAGTCTTGTGATTGATGGATTTTTATGCAGCACAACTGTCTCCGCAACTAAAGTCTCTCGTCTGCGGGGGCTCTTTCTGTGTTAAGTAAAAAATGATTGTAATCCTTTTTTGAGAACCTAAATATAAGTGGAACTCACGTGAATTAATCTCAATACAAACATAAATCATAATTATGTGATTCACATCATATAAATAACACAAATATAATGGCTATATGGAAACTTTAATTTTAATAGATATCTTATCTTCATCAAATATGTTTACTTACATAAACAATAATTAAGTTACATGAAAAATTAATATTCTGTTTGAGGTGAATTTTAACAAAGTTTACTAAATGGCTTATCATTAAATATTTTTGACACGCTACATACTTGCTTTGAGTATAAATAAAGAACCCGATTTTAATCATTCAAGTGTAATAATAATAATAATGACTTCGTTTACGACTTATTCACATAGCAACAACGCAGTAAGCACCCAATCTCAACGCACCGTATACTTTTAATGCGGGCATTAGTTCACTTAAGGGCGCAGTTTAGCTAAAACAATGCCCTCCACACACAGCAGAGGACTTTACAAAGGGGAGCCTGTGAACCGTGAATGGTGACATATTATTACAAATAATTCTGCGTCTGGGGCGCGAGGGCGGTTTAGCTCCGACAATATAGCGAGGGCGGCAGATGAGCTCTCTTTTATTGCCCTGGGCGGCGGCGATAGGCGGCGGGCGGCTCCTTATCAATTCATTCCAGAGATACTATTATGGGGAGCTTCAACTATCGTGATTTATATCAACACTGCAACTCTCCTTTGTTGCCCGCTACAGTCTGTAGTCGGGACAAATACTATGTAGGGGAGGTCTGAAGCGGTTATGGAAAATAATAAACTGGAGAGGGGTGGTAATTAGGGATGTTTGTTTGCGCAAGAAAGAGTTACACACTTGTGAATTTATGTATACGTGACTGATATAAATGATTTATAGATTATTTTGTAACTACCGCGAAACCCGGGTAAACCCGTGGGTAACAAGTAACAAACTGCCGGTTACATACTGATATGTAATTAGAGATATTTTCCGTTAGATATAGCAAAACTTAAAGCGAAAAACGATGAGTAACAAAATATGTTCATAAATGGTAATTTGTTTTATTTTAATATTTACACAAAGTTTATTTTGCTTTCTAAGAAAATGTACTTGAATAGGTATGATTGATTTTAGACGCCACTAATCGCAAGTTAATCTAATAATATTGGATTATTATATTATTTGAGTACCATTAATGGGATAACTTACAACTGACCAAAGTGGTTGGTTAAAGTTGGTGCCTTAGCAGGGATACCCGGGTTCATGGGGGAGGTTTGGCCTGGTCTGCCCTATAACTACCGCTACTAAGTTTGTACTTACCGTTTTTAAGTTTGTTATAGTAAAGCGCACTTGAAGTTAAATGACATTAAAATGCACTAAATAAATGCCATATTATTATTATTAACTGCGTGGTGAGAACGATTGGTAGACGCCAGCTGAGGGAGACCTTTTGACCTCTCTATCTGGACCCTCAGTGGGAGGGATGGATTCATACGACAGTTACTCATGGACACACTGACCCCCAGATTCCTACCCACACCTCATACCCTTTTCCTTCCCAGAACTTCTTCTCCTTAATTTCATTAAAAAGACCCTCCACCGCATCTCCAAAGATGACACAGACCCTCAGGGAAATTATTTTCCTCAGCCCCTCCCGAGTTAGTATATATATTTATTGTTTCTTTACGTTAGATTTTTTAACCTTACTAGGACAAGCCGGTGTTGAGGTTAATGGTTTTATAAAATAATACAAATAAAAAATTGCACAAAGATTATAAATTAAGAAAACAATACTGTCAAATCAAAGTTTCTACGATTTGGATACCTACATGGTACCTATTAAATAAATAAAAAAATAATTCGGTAGGCCAAGAATTTTTTTGCAACTGAGTTTTGCTATTGTTTTTATATCTGTTTATTTATTTACTCTAATAAATAAGCTAGTCTAGCTGGTGACTGATCAAATAATTATCATTTATTGTTTCGTGATAAATTATGGAAAATAACGTATTTATAAAATTATTCTAATCACATTCATTATCAGTAATAAAGAGAGTTGAAAGGAGAGATAAAATGAGAAAAAAATAAGTTTTAAGCGGGGAAAGAAACCATGAAAAGTGTGTTAAATAAAATGATTGAACAATCCTAAGAGAGAACACGTGCGCTGATAATAAACAATGAGAAAACTTGAAAGTGTAAAATAAAATAATTAAGTTTAACAATAATTCTCGTGCTTTTAATAATTGATACATAAACAATAAAGCTTCATTTCAATCTAAGTTAATTAAGACCCATTTATAGAAAATTGTAATTAAACTGGTTATTATTTTAGTCAAGGCTCGTTTCGTGTGGCTAATGAAAAATAAGATGAACTCGAGTGGCTCTTAATTACTACTAGCTTTTTGCCCGTTGCAGGCAACTAATGGGTAAAAATTAATTGCGTGGTGTAGTATTTGAATGTAGATGAGGCGAGGGTGTGGGACTACAAATTTTTAAGTAAGATAAATTGCCCCTTAAATAACGCCTGCTCGCGTCCCCTTTAGAGTTACATCCCAGTTTTCAAATAGTATGTGGGCTACGCTAGGTTTGTATAGACTGGTTTGGGATTTAATTCTAATACATATTTTCTGTAACAAAAAAATGCCCCTTTAATAACGCCTGCTCGCGTCCCCTTTAGAGTTACATCCCAGTTTTCAAATAGTATGTGGGCTACGCTAGGTTTGTATAGACTGGTTTGTGATTTAATTCTTATACATATTTTCTGTAACAAAAAATTGCCCCTTTAATAACGCCTGCTCGCGTCCCCTTTAGAGTTATATCCCAGTTTTCAAGTAGTTTGTGGGCTACGCTAGGTTTGTATAGACTGGTTTGTGATTTGATTCAAATACCTATTTTCCATGTTCTAACCTAACCTAACCTCAAAAATACGCGAAATTTAAAAATGTAACATGTATGTTTGCATGTGAATGAAGCAATGAATGTGTGACCACAAATGTATTGAAATATATGTTTGTTTAGAAAGAAATGAATATTTTGAGAAAAAAAAGAGCCAAGGAGCTTACTGATCATTTTTTCACCGAGCCGTTCGGATTCCGTGAGTCGAGACGCGTAATTTGATACCCATATCGTATGTACTGTTTTTGTCACCAACATTCTTCAAAAGTTGTTATTTTGGAAAAAAAATTGCTCAATTAACACGCAAAATTTAAAAATGTAATATGTATTTTGGCATATAAATGAAACTATGAGTGTGTGACCACAAATATATTAAAATATATGTATGGATAGAAAGAAATAGATATTTTGAGAAAAAAAAGTGCCAAGGAGCTTTCTGATCATTTTTTCACTGAGCCATTGGGATTTTGTAATTCGAGACGCGTAATTTGATACCCATATCGTATGTACGGTTTTTCGTATGACTCTACCCGGTACCATCTGTGTAGGTACCTGCACCACCACTACCACTACCACTACCACTCCTACTACTACTACTACACCTACTCCTACTCCTACTCCTACTCCTACTCCTACTCCTACTCCTACTCCTACTCCTACTCCTACTCCTACTACCACTACTACTCCTACTCCTACTCCTACTACTACTCCTACTCCTACTCCTACTCCGACTCCGACTCCTACTCCTACTCCTTCTCCTTCTCCAACTCCTACTTCTACTCCTACTCCTACTCCTACTACTACTCCTACTACTACTTCTACTACTACTACTCCTACTACTACTACTACTCATACTCCTACTCCTACTCCTACTACTACTACTCCTACTCCTACTCCTTCTCCTACTCCTACTACTACTACTCCTACTCCTACTCCTATTACTACTACTACTCCTACTACTACTGCTACTACTTGGTACAATTTATAAATTTGCGTGACGCTATCGATGTAGTTTTTCACTACGGGGCGACGGTATCCGTGTCAAATTATTTTTACCAAACTTTATTTTATTTCTTTTTTTTGTTGTTTTTTTTGGGGTGTTGCGCTAACTCCTTCTTTAGCCGACGTTTCGGATCTACCGGATCTGCCCTGATGATGGACACTGCAACGCTGTCCGAAACGTCGGCTAAAGAAGGAGTTAGCGCAACACGGCATAACACCCCAAAAACAAATAACAAAAATGCTTTTGGCCGTGAGAATCTAAAAACTTACCATTTATTTTATTTCGTTCAAAAGCATTATCGATTTAAAAAAATAAACTGCAAAAGTAAGTACCTGCACAGATTTTGTCGTTTTTTTTAAATTTTAAATCCATACTTTTTATTACAATACAACGGACCTAACCTAGAAAACGGGCTAAAACACGCTCTCAGTACCTGCCTACCTAGGACCTCTACCCGGTACCATCTGTGTAGGTACCTGCACCTACTGTCAAAAATTTACCGAAAAAAAATTTACATAACGCAATTAGGCACCTACTCGTTACAAAATAAATAGATGAAAACCTATGAATGGCTCCCAGGCTAACCTCATCCAAGTTCTGCGCTCCTGGTAGAAATTGTAAACTGGGGTGACGCTATTGATGTAGTTTTTCACTACGGGGCGACGGTATCCGTGTCAAATTATTTTTACCAAACTTTATTTTATTTCGTTCAAAAGCATTATCGATTTAAAAAAAATATACTGCCAAAGTTACCTACACAGATTTTATTGTTTATTTGAATTGACAATATTTCGCTGCTAGTCTATGATCGGCTATTATCTCTGATTGACCAAAAGCCCGACTTTTCTCATTTTCGGTTCAAATGGCAAATGTCAAAACTTTAGCCGCTTATTGTGAAACATTTTGAAGCGAGCGCCATCTGTGGGACGGCAGATAAACGTTCCTAAACCTTCGGAGGATGAATTTTTTCGAAAACTTTAACCGTAGCCTCCATATTTTCGACGGAATGCAATCATCAGTTTGACCGTGTACATTTTATAAATAAATCGTACCACGTGGTTTCGTGATGACCACGTGGTACGATTCCCAAATTTAGAAGCTCTGACAATTATACGGCCGCAAATCTATTTTTTGCCAGAGTGTCATCAGTCCTGGCGGCGGGAGAGTGAACTTCGGTACTTTAGTATAGCGCGCCTCGAACGCTTCCAGTTTCTGCCGACAGAGTTCCTCTAATTTTTGTCTACTTCGAATCCAATCGAGTTGCCAAATAAAATCACTGACTGCTGTTTCACGTTTTTGCACGCAAAATTGAACTTGAATTCTTTTCCCACAGAGAGGCGTCTCGGTCTACTTTCGCCTGAAGACTGAAACAAATGAAAGGCAACTTTTTTCAAGCATGCCAAAACGAACCTAGAGTGTAAGCGACTTGAGGGGTCAAGTGGTCGATTTTCGCCTAATTTTAAGCGACCAAATAAAACAAAGAAACTGAGTATTAATATATGTATGGCAGACCACAATAAGCGGGAATCTAGGGAAACCAGGTACAAAACATTTTCATTTATCTCACGGGAGATGAAATCTCGTCTTCAACAGCAACTTCCTTCTCCGAATATCTTTTCTGTTAGAGCATTAATTTTAACTTGCGGCTGTCAGTTTTCACAATAGTAATTTTAGTAGCAATTTGAGTGGTAGCTGAAATAGGATGGGCAATAAAACCAGTTCAAGTAAAAGCGAAGTTACTACGTCAGGAGAGGTCTTTCATTAAGTTTTGTGTCCAGATTATTTAGAATATTAAACATTATTTCCGAGAAACAATTAATTTTTGAAGAGGTTTTTCCTTCACAAATGTAATTTTTATGTAGATAAAATTTATAATAAAACTCTGATTACTACCCTGTTATTATCATAGGTATAACATTAGCCCAGGTTCGCATTATCCTGGAATATACCTAGCTCCATTATTTAGGCCCTTTCTGAGCAAAACCAAATCCAAGAAACTAAAAAGTACATAAAAGGTTTGAGCATTACCTTCATATGAGCGAACATACGTATTATCCATTCCTGTATCTATCGTTGTTATTAACAGGATTGCTCAATTTCAACACCTTGAAGCACGATGAAAAATATTTTTTGGCAAACATTTTTATTACTAATCTCTGCAACTATCCACAATCTACTTATTAAAAGAGGTTAACTTAAAAGTATACTCGTGGGAGATCCCTTGCACTTTTTTACACTCCGAAAGCGAGGACTTCTGCCTATCTATCAGAAGGCGCCAATTAACAGAGCGACTCAAATTCTAATTGCCCTTCGACATGTTCAACCTCACTTACAGACAGTTCAGCAATTATCTATTGAAGTATGTCTCAAAATAGTTAAAGTGCCCCCCACCTTTTATACTTACATCTACCTCAAAATTTTAATCTTCTCCGTAATATATATATTTTTTTTTTTGTAATAATTTTTTATTTTTAATAATATGTTTACATGGTACATAATTCATTTTACATCTTGGTTCTTTTTACTACTCTTCCATTGAAAGCATTTGCTTGTGTATGGAAGGGGAGTGTACATAAATGTTGTTGTTAATTAGTACTTAAATAATTCATTGTACATAAATGTATGTTTGCTGTAGTATATATTTTTTTATAGTAGTGAAGGATAATATATTAATATAATAAATTTTAAAAAAGAAAGAAAGTTATGGAAAACTAAGGATATTTGTGAGATTAATTAAGTGACAGTAGTTTTTTTTTCAGAATATTTTTAAAGTGTCTCTTGACAGAGAGCAGTATTTGGGTTTTATCATTAATGCTTCTGATTTCTTCTGGTAGACGATTGAAAAAGGTTCTTCCCTGGTAAGTATAATGATGTTGTGCAAAAGACGTATTTAGTTTTGGGCATAGAAAAACATGTCTAAGTCGCGTTCTGTTTTCATTTAAAAATTGATATTTATCTTTTTCTTTTATAATTTGGATTAGTGAGTTTTTAATGTATAGGTCTTTAAATGTAGGTACTTGAAATTCTTCAAACAGGCGTTCTGTAGGGTAGTCAAAGGATTTTTTTAATATAATTTTAATAATTGTTCTTTGTATAATTTCAATTGGAAGAAGGTTACATTTATACGCGGATCCCCAACTAATAATAGCGTATTGTAAAGTGGATTGAACTAAGGCATAGTAAATTATATATAGATTTTTTATCGACAGAAAGTTTCTAATTCTTAAAAATATATATATTAATTTTCTAATTTTGTTTACTACTTGACATATTTGTTCCTTCCATTTCAGATTTTTATCAATAATTACTCCTAGATATTTAATTTTATTTGTTGTTTTTAGTACTGTACAGTTTGATTTGCAATAGTTTTGGCTGTGAATTTTAGTATTATTATGTATGACAATGTTAAAATTTTTAGGAGTATCATTTGTATGGATTGCAAATGGAATTACAAATGTCTTTTCATTATTAAGTGACAGTAAATTAGTGTCGAAAAAATTCTTGAGCGTGTTGATGTCTTCTGTGGCCTTTAACTCTACTTTTTCCCAAGTCTTATCACTTATTATTAATACTGTATCATCAGCGTATGACGTAATTTGACCATGTAAAGGTTGAAAAAAAATATCGTTTACATATATAGTAAATAGAATTGGTCCAAGCACTGTACCTTGGGGGATTCCAAAGCTTGTAATCTCTTGATCACTATTAACACGATTGATTTTTACTACTTGAGGACGGTTTTTTAAGTAGTCGGTGATCCATTTAATCGCGTTGCCTTTTATGCCGATATTATTCAATTTTTTTAATAGCATCTCATGGGATATGCTATCGAATGCCTTTCTTAGGTCAATAAATATACCCGCACATTTTTTACTTTTATCTAATGATTCAGAAATGTATGAAGTTACGTTAGCAATAGCATCTTGTGTGCTGAGAGATTTTATAAAGCCAAACTGGTTTTTGTGTAATATTTTATTATTATCTAGAAAATTTACCAATTGTTTTTTTACTATTTTTTCAAAGATCTTTCCTATATTAGAAATTAGACATATTGGGCGATAATTCTGCGGCGATAAATATATTAGTGTAAAACCGTTTTATGGAGAACATGAACAAATAAATTAAAAAATAATCGGAACAAATGGAAAACCGTTTTCTCTTATTTTAATGTAAATAAAATACTTTACACCACCATTCAATCAAAACAATCATGTTTCGAAACTAATGGTTTATTCGTCAGGATAACGTTTACTGATAATAATTAATAAATTTATGAAGAAACACATTAGTATGTACAAATAAGTACTTATAGAAAAAAATGTCGGTGGGCAGTGTTTAATTAGTTACTTATTATTTTAATATATTTTGAAATTATTTAAAAATAAGTATATAAAATAAAAATAAAAATTATTAAAAAACTGCATGAAAATATTGCAATATAATTTTTGTATTAACGTAACCAAAACTTTTACAAATTAAAACAAAAGAGTTATTAATTTTTTGGTATTATTTTTAGGTTATTTCTCAAGTTCTATAACTAATGTGTAATTTACTTTGGATGCCATCTTCCTCCTTTGGCCTCTGGACCATACCATGAAGGCATTCATTGGCCTCTTGATGTGCTCCTGGTGAGCTGGCATCTTCCCCGGCATGGTCATGTTCATCATGAAAAGGTTCGGATAACTAATTTTGAAAATTATCAATCCATTGCGGTCATCGTAATACGGAATTTTTTTTACACAATTTGTCGTTATTGATTTGTAATATTGTTAATATTTTTCCACAAATGTAATTTTAAAAAAATGGAACGTTTTATTTATCAGGTTTGAATTCTTTGTTCGGTTTTTATAATAGGGGTTGAAAAACGGTTTAGAATTTTGACTAAAGTTGAAGCTGTTTTGTTTATATTCGAAATTTAAATCTGACAGTTTGACGTTTGAGCTTTCGCGGAAGTATTATTTAGGAATTTTGGTTCCCGTCCGCCTTCAGGGGTGGAAGGATTTCAACTGAGCGTCCCCCGAATAGTCATGGTAGTTGTACAACATAACCAACTATACAACGGTTATTTGAAAATAACCGCAACTACGCTGTCGAGAGCTCGGTTATTTGGTTATTTGGTTATTCGGTTGTGGATGTTGTTGGGTGGTTATGGTTAACTCGCAACCAGGAACACCGCTTTCAAAGGCCATAAAGGAAGTCGATATGTATTTGCAAGATGAAATACTTCCACGAAAATGTTCAAACGGAGATTTCAACGATCCATTGGAATGGTGGAGAAAACACCAGCCAATTTACCCAAATTTGGCTCTTTTGTACAGAATGCACTGCAACGTAGTGGCGACTTCTGTACCGTGTGAGAGAGCCTTTTCGAAAGCGGGACTCATACTGAATGATCGTCGCACACGGCTGACAACCAGTAAGGTACAGCAGCTGATGTTCCTAAATGTAAACATGGATACAGATAGATTTAAATTTTAAAGATTTCTCCCTAATATCATTAGAATAATTATTAAAAGTACGTAAGTGTACTCGTAAGTGTTCTTTTTTTATGTTTCTTGCATTCAGCTTTTTGTGTGCACTCCCTCGTGGCCAATGCTTTTTTCGCTTTAATTATTTATTGTATTTTGTGTTAGTGTTTAATATTATGTTATTATTTGTTTAATTTTATATGATGTTGTCTTTTGTAGTGTTAACCCTTAAATGCATGACTTTTTTATTTAAAAAAAATATATATTTTTGCGTTCATTTTAGTAATTAAAAATAGGGAAAAATAATTAAAAAAATATTTATCAATAAATTTTGTTTATTTTGAGAAAAACGTTATTATATCATATGTGAAACACTATGCATCCATGTCTTAAAAAATGCTCTTACCTAATGTTACAAAAATAATTATCATTGAATAAATCGAACCAATTTATGACTTATACTTTAAAAAAAGAAGACAAATAAAAACATGGGAAAGTATTAATTTAAATGAAATCCCGTAAAACAGTTTTTGTTCTTATTAAAACATAGAGGGACTTTGTACTTTTGGCAGTGGCAGTACGTCAGACCATTGCAGGTAGGAAGTCGACACCTCTGCCTCTTTTCGTGCCATGTTGGCCAATGAGATACCTCATCTCTCCTTATGTCTTTTGGTGGGACATTTAATTTTGGGCCTTTTTTCTTCTTTTGTAAAACGGGCTCTAAACTTCCACTTGGCCGACCAGTTCGTTTGTTGGTAAACTTAGAGTCAACGGTGCATAAAGATCGAGCAATTAGGGTTTTAAATTGGGCGAGACGCATAATATTTTTTGTATTGGCATTTTTTTGATCTTGTACTCTTCTATATAGAAACCAAGAATTTACTATAGGCATATGAACTAAGTGGTATAACACCCCTCATATACCATCTATTGCTTCTCATCGCAATTTTATGTCTTCCCATGACACTGTCTAGTAAGTCAACTCCTCCCATATGTCTGTTGTACTCTATTATAGCAAATGGGCAGTTAACTGTGACCTTAGTTCTCTTTTTTTTATCATAACGTTCAACAGTTTTCATTGGAAGTTCCCCTGCAAAAGACGATAGTAATGTGACCACCTTGTTATCCTTCCAAACAACATTAGACATTTCAACGCTTTGATACGATCCATTAAATTCCGAGCTTGTACCTCGTGGAGCATTTTTCATTATTTTTCATCTGGTAGCATACATTCGGGGATTCTATTCCTCTTAACTGTCCGAAGAGATGCAAATCAGTCGCAGTATTATTTGAAGGTCTTGAAACATCTTTTTGCAGAGCGTAGAGATTTGACTGTTCTAGTATTTTATTGATAATAGCATCTGTAAAAAAATATTTTAAAAAATCGAATGGGGTTTCCAATTCCATCACATCCGAGGGCAATTGCCTGTTTCCTGTAAATTCCATGTCGGAGTCTTCAAGATGCAGGTTTTTTTTCTCCACAAAATTGACGATTTCACAACTTTTGAAGTAGACGAAACGCGCGTTGTCGTTGTAATATAAGTTTGGCCACTAGATAAAACATTAGGTAGATTATCACCGTCAACATTATTTGGTAGATGATTCTCAACCTCAGGTTCACTTTGATCATCTGAATCGTAATTTTCTACGGTGCAATAATTTTCATCAGCTTTACTGTCATCATCCGTAAAATCCATTCCATCGTCACTGTCAGATAAGCGATTGATTATTTCGTCCAACTCCTTTTCGGATAAACCCCTCTTTGCCATTTTGAAACAACGTTATGCAATAATTAGTAATGACTAAATACAAATGTCAAAATATGGTCTCAGTGCATAGTGTTACATATATGATATAATAACGTTTTGTCATATTTAGACTGTCAAAATACATTATACACATTAAATTTATATTTAAAACACATAAGCATACCTTATTATTTGTGAAATAATATAATTACGATCCAACTCGTCGAAAAAACACTATATTTTGATTTAATACTGTACATCAAAATGCACACAATCTGTAACCTCCAACTGTCAAGTTTAAAATCAAAATTTCAAATTATTGTGTATCATCTATTGTAATTTTTCGACAACATTATTATGCAGAAATAATGAAAAAACAATACTGTAATACCAAAACCCACCAACAGATGTCAAAATAAATAAGAAATAAAAAAAGCTAATTATATCAGATGTGTTACACTATGCAGTTAAAATAAATATTGTATTCGTGTGTACAAGTCCATTTTGCATTTTGTAAAAAAATTACAGATATTATGAAGGGTTAAGTGTATTGGCATTATGTAGGAATTTGTAATATAAAATACCTATTTAATTTATAGGTATTTGAAAGTGTTCTAAAATTATAATGGATATAATACCGGGAGTTTTGAATTGTAATCTAATATGCGAAAATTGTTTTATTTACTATCATTTTCCAAGTTCCTATGTGTATAAAAAAGGATTATGAAGTTTTGTAGTCCTTTTTACTTATGAGATGTTTTACCAAATTTAATAACAAATACCCCAATTAGTGTCATAATTGTTTCTTTTAGTTTTTGTATGTGGGTCATGCTGCAAAAAATAGCCCTAGATATACCTAATACTTATGTAATGTGAAAGGTTGATAGGCACTGAATGTTATTATTATTGTATAGACATTGGAATTTCCGTTCTCAGTTGCCAGGCTACGATTTATTTGAAAACTAATTTATGTAATGTCAAAGGCAGTAAATATTGACGTATAATCTTTTAATGTCGGAATATCCCACTTAATTGTTAAGGTATTTTTCGCCACCCAATAGGCCACTTGCAAGGATTTTCTAATGACTTGGAAAAAAATGAGTGGATAGATTTCTCTACTAAGATTACGAAAATTTGGTAATTATCTAGCCGCCAAACAATACAACTGTTTGCAAACATATTAAGGCTTTATATAGTAGTTACATTTGGGAAATAACATACATAAATATTACATTGTTGTGTAAAAATATTGTATGGTTGATGATATATCCAGGGTTGTGTGTTGTGTCCCATTGAAAGTAAATTTATTTGCCCCATGTAATTATTGCTTTCCAGGAATCATGTAACTTTTAAGTAATGTGAAAGGTTAACAGGCAGGTACTGAAATATTACGTGCTAATCATCCTTGGAATTTTTCGTGCTCAGTTGCCAGGCTATGATTTATTTGAATTTGAAATAAATTTTTATTACTTTCAAATTTTAACATGTAAATGAAATCCTTAGCCCCCAGGGGGATATCCCAGTGAGGATATTATTGTGCTCTGCTTGTAACAAAAAAGGAATATAATAATATTATTATTGAGTGTTTAAATTTAAGTAATGCAGTCAATAAAATATTTATTAAAATATTATGTAATAATAACAAGTAGCTATCAGCTGCCTTCGTGTATCATTTTTGAGAAATTTATAGATCTTATTTATTATGTCATCTTTATTTTGTACAGCAGTTGTGTGAAATTTCACTGCAAGTGCGTTTTACTATAATATTACTATACATTTACCTATATACAATATATGCATACTTATAAAATATTTTATAGGGAAGTATTTATTTAAAAATACTTCAACGATGTTGTCTCCTTCATAGTCATGCAACTCACCTTACACTACAAAACTGCAAACAATAAAAATTATCCAAATCATAAACATTATTTATTTTGTGCCCTCCAAGAGATTTCCGATTCCTGCTCTGCTTGTAACTGGCGAATAAAGTCGCATTGTATGTACTCGCGCTGCATATATAGAGATAGCGCTATTCCTTTTAGTGGGTCACAAACTAACCCGATACTTAATACCCACGGTCAAAACCATAACCTGAAATAATTCCACAACCATGATAACTACTAACTACTGAACTGACAACTGACAACTTAAAACTAGATAACCAGACAACCAGCCAACTAGCCAGCAGCCAGTGGCAACTGGCAACTGGTGGCAACTGTAGCCGGCAGTCATGTTGCCAGTTGCCGGCCCGCGAAGTAATTATTATATACCTATAAAACGAAATAACCATATAACCGTTTAACAACCAGTTATTTAGAGGGTAATAACCAGTTGGTTGTGTTATTGAAATTCTAGCCAGTTGCCCAAGACTACTAGTCTTGGTAGTTGTACAACATAACCAACTATACAACGGTTATTTGAAAATAACCGCAACTACGCTGTCGAGAGCTCGGTTATTTGGTTATTTGGTTATTCGGTTGTGATAATAATAAATAAATAAATAATAAATGTTATCTTCAATATAAAATTCTTTCTTAGATATTTCAGACAAATTTTGAATACATTAGATTCTTCCCCGCTCAGTTTTTGATGACTATTCTAAATAGCCAAGTACTCCCAACCTTCCTGTTTCTCGTCTCCTTTCCTTCCCCACTCACAGAAATCGCGTAACCCAAACGGACATCGGATGACATAACAGCAGTTGATATACGAAAAAGTGTCGATCCTGCCCGATCGGAATTTGGTTACTACAGTTGTCGACTTCAGTTCCTGGGTAAGAAGGTTATATAAAAAGTTCAATAACCAAACCAATTTAAATAGATGTATTATTGTAAAAAAAACTTTCTTTTTACGGGTTGATTATTTAAAGCCCATTGAATATTCAAAAAACGTCGCGATAATTTTAATTGATAATTTTACGTGGGAGTTAGCTATCGATCATTCTCACGACCGCTATATGATTTTTGCTATAAGCACCCTGTCAGTTGCTTATTTTCATGGTTTTACGAATGGACGAATAGTTGGCATGCCAGGATGATCATAATATACCATATTTATTTAAAACTAAAAAATATTATTGAAATATGTAATACCATTAATCAATGACAAAATTAGAATACTGTCAGTCGTTAATTCCACATTCAGCCGGTGGTAAATTAAGTCTCTTGAGCTTTTAGTAGTAGGTAATAACTGATCGATCAGATCACCTTGCAATAATAACATTGCGCTAAAATATGCTCCCTGTTTAAATAAGTCTTATTTGAATTTCTAATTAAAAATGTGTCAAAATAAATAATTTTTACAACATCGAATCTCAGAACATCTACGTTACATACCACTGCGCCGCAGGAAAAGAAAAGAAAGAAAAAAAACGTCTTCACTCTTTGGGCATGGAAAAAGCTCTCGACTACGAATCCGGAGGACAGGAGTTCAAATCCTAGCGTGCACTTGTAAATTTTATTAAATTGGTTTTTGTTGCTTCACAATTGAATATTGGAAGATACTCTCTTCGCCCTGGTGGGATACCATCATTCAGAGTTGAAACGTTGTTCGAAATGGCTATAGCTGCGTTTGGTGACCAGATCTGAATAGCCAGGTACTTCCCCACCTTCTTCTTGCCCATGAATTCCCTCCCCACCACCTTTAGCTTCACAACATACCCCAATTGGGGATACCATAGTCCCACTGGTTGGGAGCAGTTAAAAGTGTTAAAAACACCTCTCCGGAGCTAATGCATCTATTTCATTTCTGTTTTTATTATATTTAATGTTATGGTAATGCTCAGTATACTGTGAGAGAGATTGAGAGATGGTTAAGATGAAAAAGAAACATGTATGAAAATCTGACTCCTACTAGACATAGTCAAAACCATTTCTATGACACGTGATCTCTAACTTTGAAACGGTAAGAAAATATTCTAAATTCAAAAATGATTGTTTTCGTCCCTTTACATTGAATCCTATTAAATAGCTCGACATGATATAAAATAATACCTTCTTCATATGAAAAAATCAAAGGCTGTTGAATTTGGCAGCCACCTCTGGTCTGGAGCCCAAAAATACCTGAAAAACAATTGACTTTGTGCAGAAACCGGCGGTCCGTTTTATAGTTTTCCCTCTCTTAAGGGGAAGTTTAATGCTAAATCACTATTTTGATTAATCTTTATAAAGAATTGGTGTACATTATGAATACCAAAAATATGCTTTAGATAAATTGAAGGTTGTACTATCGCTTCGCTTGAGTAGAATACAAATAAATAAAGAAATTACTGAATAAAAAATATAAATGCAACATACTAAAAAAAACATTTTTTCAATAGAAATGTATGAACGCATAAAGGAAACAACTTTAAAAAAATACAGTATTATAGTTAAGATTATCTGTGACAGTTTGAGTTTATTAACTTTTTTGCTTTCTTATAAAATTATTTACAAAATAAATAAAAAAAACAGTTTTGCGCTTGAATCGTTTCTAGACTCCGTTTGTCAAGCGATTTTAATGCCTATTACCATATTAATATAAGGTATACCAAGAATATACACATTTTTGGCTTGTAGCGTCCTCTTAACAAACGGATTGCAATCCTTATAGCGTGATGTAGGTATGTTGACTTGTTCTACCGGTATTACAATGGAAGATGCTCCGATGAACTAGCGTCATTGATCCCTTCGACGTCGGTGCATAGTAGGGAAATACGCCAAACGTGCGCCCAACTTGTGTGCAGGGTTGACATTTCTCAATGAGAACGGGTCGCTTTTCCTACTCATTCTCGAGTGGAACGATTAGCCGGCCTCTGTGTTTCTGAAGCTCACCTGCAAATAAACGTCCCGGTTTTGAAGACTTGTTTAATTCAACATCGGAAACAAGCACGTTGTTACAACTTGTGTGACGCTTTGGCGGAATTTTTAAAATGGTTGATTGCACCTGGAAACATTAAAAAACCTTGTTGACACGATCCAGACGTTTTGCATTAAATTATTATGTGCTGTTGTGATTCGTGTTCTTATTTCATTCAGGATTTAATTTCAATCCCTCTAACTTAACTATATAGTCATGATGAGTCTAGTTTTTGCACTGTTAATTCGTGGTGGAATTCCATTGTATGATATAATATGTCATTAATGAAATTAGAATGCTGCTGGTTTTTTGGTTACGATTACGATAACGGTTTCTTTCGGGTTTTCTGTTGAGTAAAACCTTCTATTATATCCTCAAAGTCAATTTTTTGAAGGATATCACTTTCTATGCACATAATTGACAAATTACTCAGACGTTCTTGTAACATTGTTGTTCGCAATTAATTTTTTATTCTCTTAAGCTGCGAAAATGACCGCTCTCCACTACAATTGGAAACCATTAGGCAAAGGAATATTCTTGTAGCAATTTCTACGTTTGGAAAAGTTTCTTCCAATTTATCTGATTTTATTAGGTTATGTAAGGTTGAGATATTTAAATCCGCTGATTGCTTTGCTATGTTTTTCAAATATTGGCTTTAATGTCTTATATAATATTATTATCTTATATATAATATTATTACTCTAAGCTCGCAACCATCTCGCAACTCACATCACATGGGCTATGGGCCGTTAAAACTATTCTGACCATGACGAAAAGAGACGGCGCTATATGGGCTGCATGTTTATCTTTTTTTTAGTGAGGCGAAACGAGATAGGCGTATATAGTTTGTAAGACGCTTTCCCTTTCTGTGGACCAAAAACTACCCCATACCCACACAAAGTTCAGTGGTTCAGTCGTTCAGTCTGCTTTCGTTCTTTGTCGCGTGAACTTGTGTCGATAACGGGCGTCTAATCTGCGGGAAAGTGGACAAGTTTACCTAGTGAAACCGCGGGCTCATGGCCCAGACCGGCTAAACAAAACAAAAAAATATCAACCAGTTCAAAAGTGTCTGTGAAAAAGAAATGTGCCTAAACCCTGTGTAGTAAGTTTGGAATCTTTGACAAATATATAATTTATTTGGTGTCCTTTTTGGGAATTTTGTTTTTTTTTTGAAAAAGTCAAGTTTGGATTTTTTTAATGTTTGGTTTTGTATGAGACAACCATGGAACTTAGTATCCATACTCTTTGGAGACAACGGACGCATGTATCCGCGCCTGTGGGTGCCAGCACGTCTTGTCTCCGATGGGGTAGGAAGTGAGGAGAGAACGCCATAGCTAGCACAAATGCTACGACAAGAGATAAACATCAGGTTATTTTTGATTTTACATTATTGCTCTTTTATATAAAATGAAATCATTTTGTTATTTAATTTAGCCTACTTTATAATGTCGTGTTGTGCAGATAACGCGCTACGCCTTTGCTGTATGTATTTATAATTAGATCGTACAATTGAATTATAAATTACATTTCAGTTTCATTTTATTTTATCTTCACATTTATATTATTTGTTTGTCGTTGTCATATTTTCATAATAATGATTTTATAGAGTCATATTATTTACAATATTGTCAGTGTGGTGTTTATACAATTTTATTTGTATTTCATTTATTGAAATATTACTATACTTCACTACGATGTCTTCTTTACAAACCAAGTTAACCCCAATAATATTTATAAAACGAAAAATTGACGTTTAGAACATCGCACAATCGCACCGGTTTAGTATTTACTAAGAACTTTTTGAGGTTATGTATTTACATAACCTCAAAATTTATTTGTTCCGATGAACTCAATCTTTTATTTTTTTACCACTTGATATCTTTATGCATTTTTTTAATTGTGTTGAGTATCGCACAGATTTCCAACTGCTCTCAACTGTCTAGAACCAGTGAGACTATGGCATCCACAATCGGGGTATGTTGTGAGGATGAAGTTGGTGGGGGCGATGGTGATGGGAAAGAGGAAGGTGTGGAAGTACCTGGATATTCAGATCTGCCCACCAAACAAGGCTTCAAGCAACGCTTCGATGCGGAATGTTGGTATTTTACCAGAGCGAAACTGAAATTAACTACCACTCTTTTATTTATTAAATATTTTAAATCAATAAATTGTGAAATAATACGAATTAATCAAATAAAATTTACTTGCGCCGGAATTTGAACCCGCGAACTCCGGATTCGTAACTAAGGATCAACCAATTGCCATCAACGCGGACACTATATCAAAAAACACTGGTCGTCGCATGATCTTAAGTCTGCTATAGTTTTTATTTTAATTTAAATCTGTAAAATACGAAATACGATATACGAAAAAGTGTCGATCCTGCCCGATCGGAATTTGGTTACTACAGTTGTCGACTTCAGTTCCTGGGTAAGAAGGTTATATATAAAGTTCAATAACCAAACCAATTTAAATAGATGTATTATTGTAAAAAAAACTTTCTTTTTACGGGTTGATTATTTAAAGCCCATTGAATATTCAAAAAACGTCGCGATAATTTTAATTGATAATTTTACGTGGGAGTTAGCTATCGATCATTCTCACGACCGCTATATGATTTTTGCTATAAGCACCCTGTCAGTTGCTTATTTTCATGGTTTTACGAATGGACGAATAGTTGGCATGCCAGGATGATCATAATATACCATATTTATTTAAAACTAAAAAATATTATTGAAATATGTAATACCATTAATCAATGACAAAATTAGAATACTGTCAGTCGTTAATTCCACATTCAGCCGGTGGTAAATTAAGTCTCTTGAGCTTTTAGTAGTAGGTAATAACTGATCGATCAGATCACCTTGCAATAATAACATTGCGCTAAAATATGCTCCCTGTTTAAATAAGTCTTATTTGAATTTCTAATTAAAAATGTGTCAAAATAAATAATTTTTACAACATCGAATCTCAGAACATCTACGTTACATACCACTGCGCCGCAGGAAAAGAAAAGAAAGAAAAAAAACGTCTTCACTCTTTGGGCATGGAAAAAGCTCTCGACTACGAATCCGGAGGACAGGAGTTCAAATCCTAGCGTGCACTTGTAAATTTTATTAAATTGGTTTTTGTTGCTTCACAATTGAATATTGGAAGATACTCTCTTCGCCCTGGTGGGATACCATCATTCAGAGTTGAAACGTTGTTCGAAATGGCTATAGCTGCGTTTGGTGACCAGATCTGAATAGCCAGGTACTTCCCCACCTTCTTCTTGCCCATGAATTCCCTCCCCACCACCTTTAGCTTCACAACATACCCCAATTGGGGATACCATAGTCCCACTGGTTGGGAGCAGTTAAAAGTGTTAAAAACACCTCTCCGGAGCTAATGCATCTATTTCATTTCTGTTTTTATTATATTTAATGTTATGGTAATGCTCAGTATACTGTGAGAGAGATTGAGAGATGGTTAAGATGAAAAAGAAACATGTATGAAAATCTGACTCCTACTAGACATAGTCAAAACCATTTCTATGACACGTGATCTCTAACTTTGAAACGGTAAGAAAATATTCTAAATTCAAAAATGATTGTTTTCGTCCCTTTACATTGAATCCTATTAAATAGCTCGACATGATATAAAATAATACCTTCTTCATATGAAAAAATCAAAGGCTGTTGAATTTGGCAGCCACCTCTGGTCTGGAGCCCAAAAATACCTGAAAAACAATTGACTTTGTGCAGAAACCGGCGGTCCGTTTTATAGTTTTCCCTCTCTTAAGGGGAAGTTTAATGCTAAATCACTATTTTGATTAATCTTTATAAAGAATTGGTGTACATTATGAATACCAAAAATATGCTTTAGATAAATTGAAGGTTGTACTATCGCTTCGCTTGAGTAGAATACAAATAAATAAAGAAATTACTGAATAAAAAATATAAATGCAACATACTAAAAAAAACATTTTTTCAATAGAAATGTATGAACGCATAAAGGAAACAACTTTAAAAAAATACAGTATTATAGTTAAGATTATCTGTGACAGTTTGAGTTTATTAACTTTTTTGCTTTCTTATAAAATTATTTACAAAATAAATAAAAAAAACAGTTTTGCGCTTGAATCGTTTCTAGACTCCGTTTGTCAAGCGATTTTAATGCCTATTACCATATTAATATAAGGTATACCAAGAATATACACATTTTTGGCTTGTAGCGTCCTCTTAACAAACGGATTGCAATCCTTATAGCGTGATGTAGGTATGTTGACTTGTTCTACCGGTATTACAATGGAAGATGCTCCGATGAACTAGCGTCATTGATCCCTTCGACGTCGGTGCATAGTAGGGAAATACGCCAAACGTGCGCCCAACTTGTGTGCAGGGTTGACATTTCTCAATGAGAACGGGTCGCTTTTCCTACTCATTCTCGAGTGGAACGATTAGCCGGCCTCTGTGTTTCTGAAGCTCACCTGCAAATAAACGTCCCGGTTTTGAAGACTTGTTTAATTCAACATCGGAAACAAGCACGTTGTTACAACTTGTGTGACGCTTTGGCGGAATTTTTAAAATGGTTGATTGCACCTGGAAACATTAAAAAACCTTGTTGACACGATCCAGACGTTTTGCATTAAATTATTATGTGCTGTTGTGATTCGTGTTCTTATTTCATTCAGGATTTAATTTCAATCCCTCTAACTTAACTATATAGTCATGATGAGTCTAGTTTTTGCACTGTTAATTCGTGGTGGAATTCCATTGTATGATATAATATGTCATTAATGAAATTAGAATGCTGCTGGTTTTTTGGTTACGATTACGATAACGGTTTCTTTCGGGTTTTCTGTTGAGTAAAACCTTCTATTATATCCTCAAAGTCAATTTTTTGAAGGATATCACTTTCTATGCACATAATTGACAAATTACTCAGACGTTCTTGTAACATTGTTGTTCGCAATTAATTTTTTATTCTCTTAAGCTGCGAAAATGACCGCTCTCCACTACAATTGGAAACCATTAGGCAAAGGAATATTCTTGTAGCAATTTCTACGTTTGGAAAAGTTTCTTCCAATTTATCTGATTTTATTAGGTTATGTAAGGTTGAGATATTTAAATCCGCTGATTGCTTTGCTATGTTTTTCAAATATTGGCTTTAATGTCTTATATAATATTATTATCTTATATATAATATTATTACTCTAAGCTCGCAACCATCTCGCAACTCACATCACATGGGCTATGGGCCGTTAAAACTATTCTGACCATGACGAAAAGAGACGGCGCTATATGGGCTGCATGTTTATCTTTTTTTTAGTGAGGCGAAACGAGATAGGCGTATATAGTTTGTAAGACGCTTTCCCTTTCTGTGGACCAAAAACTACCCCATACCCACACAAAGTTCAGTGGTTCAGTCGTTCAGTCTGCTTTCGTTCTTTGTCGCGTGAACTTGTGTCGATAACGGGCGTCTAATCTGCGGGAAAGTGGACAAGTTTACCTAGTGAAACCGCGGGCTCATGGCCCAGACCGGCTAAACAAAACAAAAAAATATCAACCAGTTCAAAAGTGTCTGTGAAAAAGAAATGTGCCTAAACCCTGTGTAGTAAGTTTGGAATCTTTGACAAATATATAATTTATTTGGTGTCCTTTTTGGGAATTTTGTTTTTTTTTTGAAAAAGTCAAGTTTGGATTTTTTTAATGTTTGGTTTTGTATGAGACAACCATGGAACTTAGTATCCATACTCTTTGGAGACAACGGACGCATGTATCCGCGCCTGTGGGTGCCAGCACGTCTTGTCTCCGATGGGGTAGGAAGTGAGGAGAGAACGCCATAGCTAGCACAAATGCTACGACAAGAGATAAACATCAGGTTATTTTTGATTTTACATTATTGCTCTTTTATATAAAATGAAATCATTTTGTTATTTAATTTAGCCTACTTTATAATGTCGTGTTGTGCAGATAACGCGCTACGCCTTTGCTGTATGTATTTATAATTAGATCGTACAATTGAATTATAAATTACATTTCAGTTTCATTTTATTTTATCTTCACATTTATATTATTTGTTTGTCGTTGTCATATTTTCATAATAATGATTTTATAGAGTCATATTATTTACAATATTGTCAGTGTGGTGTTTATACAATTTTATTTGTATTTCATTTATTGAAATATTACTATACTTCACTACGATGTCTTCTTTACAAACCAAGTTAACCCCAATAATATTTATAAAACGAAAAATTGACGTTTAGAACATCGCACAATCGCACCGGTTTAGTATTTACTAAGAACTTTTTGAGGTTATGTATTTACATAACCTCAAAATTTATTTGTTCCGATGAACTCAATCTTTTATTTTTTTACCACTTGATATCTTTATGCATTTTTTTAATTGTGTTGAGTATCGCACAGATTTCCAACTGCTCTCAACTGTCTAGAACCAGTGAGACTATGGCATCCACAATCGGGGTATGTTGTGAGGATGAAGTTGGTGGGGGCGATGGTGATGGGAAAGAGGAAGGTGTGGAAGTACCTGGATATTCAGATCTGCCCACCAAACAAGGCTTCAAGCAACGCTTCGATGCGGAATGTTGGTATTTTACCAGAGCGAAACTGAAATTAACTACCACTCTTTTATTTATTAAATATTTTAAATCAATAAATTGTGAAATAATACGAATTAATCAAATAAAATTTACTTGCGCCGGAATTTGAACCCGCGAACTCCGGATTCGTAACTAAGGATCAACCAATTGCCATCAACGCGGACACTATATCAAAAAACACTGGTCGTCGCATGATCTTAAGTCTGCTATAGTTTTTATTTTAATTTAAATCTGTAAAATACGAAATACGATATACGAAAAAGTGTCGATCCTGCCCGATCGGAATTTGGTTACTACAGTTGTCGACTTCAGTTCCTGGGTAAGAAGGTTATATATAAAGTTCAATAACCAAACCAATTTAAATAGATGTATTATTGTAAAAAAAACTTTCTTTTTACGGGTTGATTATTTAAAGCCCATTGAATATTCAAAAAACGTCGCGATAATTTTAATTGATAATTTTACGTGGGAGTTAGCTATCGATCATTCTCACGACCGCTATATGATTTTTGCTATAAGCACCCTGTCAGTTGCTTATTTTCATGGTTTTACGAATGGACGAATAGTTGGCATGCCAGGATGATCATAATATACCATATTTATTTAAAACTAAAAAATATTATTGAAATATGTAATACCATTAATCAATGACAAAATTAGAATACTGTCAGTCGTTAATTCCACATTCAGCCGGTGGTAAATTAAGTCTCTTGAGCTTTTAGTAGTAGGTAATAACTGATCGATCAGATCACCTTGCAATAATAACATTGCGCTAAAATATGCTCCCTGTTTAAATAAGTCTTATTTGAATTTCTAATTAAAAATGTGTCAAAATAAATAATTTTTACAACATCGAATCTCAGAACATCTACGTTACATACCACTGCGCCGCAGGAAAAGAAAAGAAAGAAAAAAAACGTCTTCACTCTTTGGGCATGGAAAAAGCTCTCGACTACGAATCCGGAGGACAGGAGTTCAAATCCTAGCGTGCACTTGTAAATTTTATTAAATTGGTTTTTGTTGCTTCACAATTGAATATTGGAAGATACTCTCTTCGCCCTGGTGGGATACCATCATTCAGAGTTGAAACGTTGTTCGAAATGGCTATAGCTGCGTTTGGTGACCAGATCTGAATAGCCAGGTACTTCCCCACCTTCTTCTTGCCCATGAATTCCCTCCCCACCACCTTTAGCTTCACAACATACCCCAATTGGGGATACCATAGTCCCACTGGTTGGGAGCAGTTAAAAGTGTTAAAAACACCTCTCCGGAGCTAATGCATCTATTTCATTTCTGTTTTTATTATATTTAATGTTATGGTAATGCTCAGTATACTGTGAGAGAGATTGAGAGATGGTTAAGATGAAAAAGAAACATGTATGAAAATCTGACTCCTACTAGACATAGTCAAAACCATTTCTATGACACGTGATCTCTAACTTTGAAACGGTAAGAAAATATTCTAAATTCAAAAATGATTGTTTTCGTCCCTTTACATTGAATCCTATTAAATAGCTCGACATGATATAAAATAATACCTTCTTCATATGAAAAAATCAAAGGCTGTTGAATTTGGCAGCCACCTCTGGTCTGGAGCCCAAAAATACCTGAAAAACAATTGACTTTGTGCAGAAACCGGCGGTCCGTTTTATAGTTTTCCCTCTCTTAAGGGGAAGTTTAATGCTAAATCACTATTTTGATTAATCTTTATAAAGAATTGGTGTACATTATGAATACCAAAAATATGCTTTAGATAAATTGAAGGTTGTACTATCGCTTCGCTTGAGTAGAATACAAATAAATAAAGAAATTACTGAATAAAAAATATAAATGCAACATACTAAAAAAAACATTTTTTCAATAGAAATGTATGAACGCATAAAGGAAACAACTTTAAAAAAATACAGTATTATAGTTAAGATTATCTGTGACAGTTTGAGTTTATTAACTTTTTTGCTTTCTTATAAAATTATTTACAAAATAAATAAAAAAAACAGTTTTGCGCTTGAATCGTTTCTAGACTCCGTTTGTCAAGCGATTTTAATGCCTATTACCATATTAATATAAGGTATACCAAGAATATACACATTTTTGGCTTGTAGCGTCCTCTAAACAAACGGATTGCAATCCTCATAGCGTGATGTAGGTATGTTGACTTGTTCTACCGGTATTACAATGGAAGATGCTCCGATGAACTAGCGTCATTGATCCCTTCGACGTCGGTGCATAGTAGGGAAATACGCCAAACGTGCGCCCAACTTGTGTGCAGGGTTGACATTTCTCAATGAGAACGGGTCGCTTTTCCTACTCATTCTCGAGTGGAACGATTAGCCGGCCTCTGTGTTTCTGAAGCTCACCTGCAAATAAACGTCCCGGTTTTGAAGACTTGTTTAATTCAACATCGGAAACAAGCACGTTGTTACAACTTGTGTGACGCTTTGGCGGAATTTTTAAAATGGTTGATTGCACCTGGAAACATTAAAAAACCTTGTTGACACGATCCAGACGTTTTGCATTAAATTATTATGTGCTGTTGTGATTCGTGTTCTTATTTCATTAACAACAACAACAATCATAAACGTCAGACGATTATTTAAATGCTCCAACATTAATCTAATCAAAAGTGTAGTAAAAAGTTAAGTGGATCACTTCAGTTTATGAAATACAGTGTAGTTTTTCGCGCACTATCAGAGCGTGATCTTAGATCCTGAACTGTAACACCCGAAAGTATCAAAATAGTGTTTTGAAATTAAAACAATAAACTTCCTACTAGATTGCACAGTTTAATCTAATTAAAAATTAAAATCATATAGACTGTATTCCGACAAGAAGCTATACAAAACAAAGAGAACAACAGTAAATAATTCACAGTTTTTCGGTGAAGATAAAAAGTGAAATAACAAAATAAAAAAGTGCTAAAAACGTTACAAGTGCAACAATAAATACATGTTTTTACCCAAGAGCATAAACAAAATTTAAACAAGTACTAAATGAACTTTACACAAGTATATTTAAACGTATCCCACAACTCTCGCCCAAGGCTCCATAGCTCAGTGGTCTAAAACGTCAGCACCGCGCTACTCTGCCGATACAAGTTCAATCCTCAGACCGGCGAACAAAAAAAAAAAAAAAAATCTTTTTTTTTTAATACATATTAATAATAAATATTAATAAATAATACTCAACCCAGAATATAAAACTCTCACTTGGATTTTAAAAACGTGGCCATCACGGATTCAAACCAAAACACAACCTGTGTAACTGGTTTTGCCTGCCTATAGGCGCTAGAGAGTGTGCCAGTGTGTTTGCCCACCAACAGGCGCAACCCTCAAAATACATAACCGGTGTAATTGATTTTGCCTGCCTTTAGGCGCTAGAGAGTGCCATTGTTTTTGCCCACCAACAGGAGCAATCCTAAAAAAAAAAAGGACAACACAACATGTCTAAATCTCGCAGTAAATTCTCCAGCGCGAAGAAAACCACATCTTCACCACAAACTAGCACTATGGACTCACCGTCGGCGACACATCAATCTATGATTAATATAGACAGTGAATCAATATTTGAATTCATCAATACGAAATTCGAGGAAATGAAGACAGTAATGCTCAATAAAATTGAAACAGAGCTGCAAGAAATAAAAAACTTCACGAACTTCATCAATGACAAATATGATGACATTTTACAAAAACTTCAACAAATCATGGACATTCCAAACACCGTCAACAAAATCAAGGAGGAACTAGCGGATAAAGAAATCAGATTATCTACGGTAGAAATCCACCTGGCGGATATAGAACAAGCAGCCCTGCTGAACTCCATAGAGATAAACGGCCTAAAATTACAGGACAACATATCCCCAGTCCACGCTGTTACACGGATCGCTGAACTCGCAGGCGTTACGATGTCCCCAGAGGATACATACAAAGTCACAACAAACACAACAAATGATCAAACAAAAATAACAATTAATTTTAAGGATACCACAAAAGCACAAACCATGTTAGCATCCAAACACAATGACCCGATAAAAAAATTCAACGGAGAAGGAGCCAAATATGTTTATCTTAATGCGGCATTAACCCAATATTACAAAAATCTGCACTGGAACACCAGAAAAAGAGCCCAAGAAAAAGACTACAAATATGTTTGGGTAAAATCAGGAAAAATTCTCGTCAGAAAATCCAAAGACTCAAAGGTTATGGAAATAAAACACCTAAACGATATATCTAATAAACTGACATAAACACGACTGTACATCTAACACAACCTCACATCACATACTTACACAAATACACACCAACATGGCAGATTACATGGAATATATAGATTCGGACAATCAACACTACTGTGAAAGTACAAATGATATTAACCTCTGGACCAAATTCACAAAAGAAAAACATAGAATCAATATATTACACCAAAACATTAGATCGATCAATAAAAATTTTGATGAATTTTTTATATACCTCCAACAGCTTGAAAATAATTTTGATATCATTGTACTGACAGAATGCTGGTTGAATGACAACTACATACCAAAAACAATCAAAAACTATAATACACACCATACAAAAATACACAAAAACCAAAATGATGGTATAGTTATATACGTCAGTGATAAAAATAACACAACCATTCAAGAAATAAACATAATCGACTCCAACTGCATACAAATTACATATAGAAAAGAAACATGTATCCTAGCTATGTACAGATCTCCATCCAAAAACAACATCACAAATTTCTTAACTGATCTTAACAATACATTAAATGATCTCAACAAATACAAAAATATCATCATCATAGGAGATCTTAATATAAACATTCTACAAAACGGACACCCACAAAACATAGAATACCTAGCAATACTAGCACAACACGGACTGGAGCCAATAATAAAGGTCCCAACACGGGTCACACAAAACACTAAAAGCTGCATAGACCATATAATGATCAAGACAAAACTAAAAACCAAAACAGTAGTACTTGAAAGCACAATCACTGATCACTACATGAATATGATAGCAATAGACACCGAAAACACTACTTCGAAACAACATAAAATATTTACAAAAAAAATAATTGACTACTCAAACTTAAAAGAAAAACTCCAAAAAATAAACTGGAATACATTATACCAAATAGATAATGTCGAGGAAGCCTGGAATACATTTACAAATACGCTAACGCAAGAAATAAATAATTACACTACAATAAAACATATAAAACTTACACACAAAGCAAAAAAAATTAAACTATGGATAACACAAGGAATATTAAACTGTATTCGTAAACGAGACAAAATTCACAAACAAATTAAACAAACACCGTATGACATGGAACAACTTAATTACTATAAAAGATATAGAAACATATGCACGAAAATTATTAGAGTAGCTAAGGAGATGTACTACAAAGAAAAACTTAAAAAAGCAAACAATTACCCAAAGGAAATATGGAAAATATTAAAGGAAGTTACATACACACAAAAATACAAACAAAAAAATACTATCGAACATCTAAATATTATTTTTTATAAATTTAATTTAGATTAAATTTGATAATATTATTATTAAGTTCTGCAAGTGTTTTAGTTTTTTATTATTGTGACAGCTGTTTCGGCTTACAAGGCCATTTTCAAACTGTGGTTAGTCCACATTGAGACGACGTTTTTATACTATTTCAAATGTAAATTTTGAAGGTGCATACATTGATTTATTACTGGTTACACCGATGACATGATCTATTGTTGGTTAAACCAATCTATGTTTTCCCCTCAGTAAATGGTAATGGGTTCTTAATTATTTACTAATGACTTTATTGCTATGAATTATTTGGGTGCATTATACTGCTTGGGTTTTGTGAAAATACTGAGAAGTGGTGAGTAAATTATTTTCCGTACTTTATTAATTAGTGTTAAATTTGGGTCATTCGTTCGTTTATTGATTTCTAATTGTTCAAGTAAATTTAATCTAATGCCCTTTTTTTCTATATGCAATGGTTTAGGACCCTTGTTGTTAAGTGGGGTATGATTATTCACCAAGAGATGTTCTGCGAATTTTGAGGATGTGTTTTTATTATTATAACATCGTATATGTTCTTGGAATCTAGTTGAGAATGCCCTCCCCGTTTGTCCGATGTAAGTGGCGTTACAATCGGCGTGGTCACATTTTAATTCATATATGCCACTGTTATTGAGTATAGGGATTTTACTTTTAGAGTTTTTAAGGCTTGTTCCTAAATTATTGTTTGTTCGAAAAGCTATATTTAAACCACATTTTTTAATTTCTTTTGCAATTTTTTCAGATATTGGGCCGAGGAATTCGAGACATGCAAATTTTTCTATATTTTTGTTATTTACCGGATATATCAAATTGATTTTATTTTTATATTTCTTATTTTTTATTATTTTTTCAATGTTATTTGCCTCATAGCCGTTATTAATCGCGATCGTTTTTATCGTTTCCTTTTCTTTTACATAAGCTTTATTGTCTAAGGGAATGTTAATGAGTCTATGTACCATTGAATGGTACGCTGATAATTTATGAGACCAAGGATGATTTGAATTTGAATTTATTGTTGTATCTGTAAAACTAAAAAAACTAAAACACTTGCAGAACTTAATAATAATATTATCAAATTTAATCTAAATTAAATTTATAAAAAATTAAATGGAGTTCTACGAATTAAACACAAAAACAATAAATAAAAAAAAAAAAAAAAAAAAAAAAAAAAAAAAAAAAAAAAAAAAAAATATCTAAATATTAACTCGAAAAAAATAGATGCCAAAACAAATATAGAAATGATGGCAAACCACGCAAATAACTTTTTTGCAACTATAGGGAAAGTTTTAGCGAATCGTAAAAAACACAGCACAAACACACTAACACAATCAAACATCGATACCCAACCAACACAACACAGATTTATATTAAAAACAAGTTCGGAAATGGAAATTAACAAAATAATAAATACATTAAAAAACCAGATTGCTCCTGGATTAGATGAGATAACAACGGATTGCATTAAAATAATAAAAAATGAAATATTAAAACCTATAACACACCTAATCAACCTTAGCATAACACATGCCTGCTTTCCTAATACTCTTAAAAAAGGACTGGTAATCCCTATGTATAAATCCGGAGATAAAATGGAAATAACTAACTATAGACCAATTACTTTGTTAAACTCTCTATCAAAGATTTTCGAAAGACTATTAAAAAACCAAATAATAAAATACCTGGAAGAAAACAAATTAATCTCGGACAAACAATATGGATTAAGAGAAAAAAGAAGCACAAAAGAAGCTTTAGCAAGTACAATAGATTATATACATAGCAACTTAGATCAAGGGTTTAAATGCATAGCGATATATTTAGATTTGGCTAAAGCCTTTGATTCAATATGCCACAAAACACTTTTTAAAAAATTAGAAAATATGGGTATCAAAGACAAAGAACTACAACTATTAAAAAGCTACATGAGCGACAGAACACAACAAGTCAAAATTAATAACTATACTAGCAAACCATTGCCGATTACACACGGAGTTCCACAAGGAAGCACACTAGGGCCCGTTCTTTTCATAATTTACATAAATGAACTCTGCAGCATGGAAATAGATGGAGAAATAATTAGTTACGCAGACGACACAGTTTTATTATTTAAATCTAAGGATTGGAATAAGGTTTATAACATAGCGAATCTAGGAATCACGCAAGTGAAAAAATGGTTGGACTCAAATACACTCACACTAAACATATCGAAAACAAAATTCACAACGTACAGCATAACTAACACAGGACAGCCAAAAAACAATACAAACACCATAAAAATACACGAATGCATAAACACCAACATCTGCGATTGCCCCCCTCTAGAAAAAACAGAACAAATAAAGTATCTAGGAATCCTAATTGACCATAATCTTAGATGGACACATCACATCAAACAAATCACAAATAGACTCCTCAGAACAATACACATTTTCCTAAACATAAGAAACATATATAAAATAAAACAATTGAAAACAATGTATTATGCACTATGCCAATCAATAATAGAATATGGAATAATTGCTTGGGGAGGAGCAACAAACGCAGCTATCGCTCAAATAGAAATCGCACAGAAAACGATATTAAAAGTAATACTCAAAAAACATAAACTAACCGACACAGACCAAATATTTAAAAGCTGTGACGTACTTGATATACGCCAATTATATGTTAAAACACTACTAAACTACATTTTCGACCAAAAAAACAAACCCCAACAAACACAAAATATCACTAATAGACCGGTCAGACAAGCGTACAAAGAAAACATAAAAACTCCGACGGTAAACACTACCTTTGGACAAAGACACCATAAATACCACGCTATTAAAGCATTCAACAGTCTTCCACTTGAAACAAAAATTGAGGAAAATAAAAATAAATTCAAACACAAAATAAAAAAATGGATTAAAGAACAAAAAGACAATATTACCAAAATACTATAACATAAAAGAATAAAACAAATACACGCAACACAAAAAAAATATATAAAACACGCAACACGCACAAACACATATATCATTATAAATGCCGATTTACATTCTCTTTTGATATTTTTCTTTTAGTGTTATAATTATATTTTAATTTTTTTAATCTTTATTTTTTATTTTAAATTTATCTTTATTTTAATGTTGTTTTTCTTTTATTTTTTTAAATGTATAAATTCTTAAATTATAAAATGGGGGCCTCAGCACGGGTAAACAACCCAGTGAGGCCAACATTACTAAATTGAAATATGAAATATTGTAAAAAAAATGTATCAACAATAAAAAAAAAAAAAAAAAAAAAAATTCAGGATTTAATTTCAATCCCTCTAACTTAACTATATAGTCATGATGAGTCTAGTTTTTGCACTGTTAATTCGTGGTGGAATTCCATTGTAATAGAATTAAAATTAAAAATCTTTTTCACTTTGTTCCACTTATTTATTATTACCAGGACCGGTTTCATCCTACTGCGGACATTTTCAGACTGGTAGTTGAAACTCTTATGCTACTGATTTTATACAAACTTAGGCAGGGGTACACAACATTGTTTATACCAAAGGTGTTGTGTCGCCATCCGTCGCTTCAAATTGAGTTTCTTGTATAGTCTCTTCAGTGTTGCTGTGTTTGCTGCTTTTAATGAGTCTAGTTTTTGCACTGTTAATTCGTGGTGGAATTCCATTGTAATAGAATTAAACCCCTGCCTAAGTTTGTATAAAATCAGTAGCATAAGAGATTCAACTACCAGTCTGAAAATGTCCGCAGTAGGATGAAACCGGTCCTGGTAATAATAAATAAGTGGAACAAAGTGAAAAAGTTTTTTAATTTTAATTCTATTATATAGTCATGAATAAAACTGTATAAAATTCTATTTCATACTTTTATTGTCGGTATAAAATCGAACCCTCGACCCTCGGATCTCGAATCGTAATTGTAAAGTGATTCAACTTGACCACGTGTGTATAACCATAATACAATTATTTAAACCTTGGGGTTAGCGTGCCCTAAGAAATTCCCAGAAGGGTTAATCGTTTTCAAAGAAATTAACATTCAAATAAAATTTATTCAACTAACAAAATCATCACGCTGTTTCCAGCAGGTGTATGCAGAGAGAAAGAACCGCCAAACAACTAAGTATTTGGCTCACTAGATTGTGGCGTGTCTTCGTCGGACGTCCCCGACTTCTACCATTAACATTCGTGTCATCAAACCATCTTCAACCCTTCCCTTTCTTAATCTTATTCATTACGATTACATCAGCCTTGCTTTCTTTGCGAATCACCACATTTCTCACACGATCATACGTGGTTTTACCACACATACGCCTCAATGATCTCATTTATATTTTCTTGTAATGCATCAATTGTCTTACAGAAAAAGTATTACACCACGTGATCAAAAACTCTTCATTATTTCAAAATTAAACCTGAATTTATCGCGATTAATTTTTGGGTTCACTGATGATTGAGTTTATTAATAAGTTTAATTAACCTAAGTATATGCTATACGAGTCCAAAGATGTCTATTGTTATTAAAGAAAACGATAAGTATTCAACACATTAGTTCGTAAGAAATACAATTGTCTTATTATGTGTTCGTTGGTTTTATAATACAAGCCTTAAATAATGATACCTGTTGTTTTAATATGACGTTACTACTTGCCCCACACTAGTTACAACTTGCCCCAAAAACGGGGTAAGTTGTAACCCATATAACCTGAGAAAACTGCTTCTAAAGCGTTCCAACCCATATAATCACTTTTATTTATTGCTGTTTATGGTAGGCATATTATAGGTTTATCGTTTACAGGTTAGTTTTATGTTTCTGAATATATATCTGTGAACATTAATAATTGGTCTGTTTTTTTGTTATCCTCTTATGTATATTGTTTTACTAAGACTGTTTATGTTCCTCAAATAAATAAATAAATAAATGAATTAAATTCTTGCATTTTCTTTGTTAAAGCGTTCATTTTGTAGTTTAAAATTGATTTTATATTTATTATAAAACATTTATATTAATGAAACGTAATATGACAATGCCTTTTGAAGGTGAAACAGCTGTCATGTAAAAATCTAAATTCACAGTTTGTAACGAATCTTTTCGATGGAGTGACTAAACTATTGAATATTTCAATCGAAAAAAGATTTTAAATGAGTAATCATATATTTGATAATATATTCCCCTTATATTTGTTCCTGAATCTATAATAAATTTGTATTTATAAAACTTTTTGTGGAAAGAGCGGTGAGGTGATGAATGAATCCAACTTAAAGTTACAGGACTAAGTTTTTCTTTTACATATTTTTCCAATGAAACCAATTCATTGGAAAAATGATAACATTAGTTCAGTGAAATTGGTTTCATTGTAGGATTCTGATCAAAATTTAAAAAAATTAGCCCGTTTGGTACCATAGAGCTTGAAAAAACTATTTCCATAGTTCGAACCCAAGTCTGAAATAAGCGTCCATAAAAATCATGATTTTTCCAAAAATTAAACTTTATGGAGATTTTGTGACTGAATTCGATTTGGATAACGATTCTTATCACTATTCCGAAATTTCAGTCAGTTTGGTCCCATAGAACCTGAGAAAACTGCTTCTAAAGTTCGAAAAAAAGTCTCAAATTAGCGTAGATAATAATCAACTTTATGGAGATTTTGTGATTTAATTCGATTCGGATAACGATACTTATCACTATTTCAAAATTTCAGCCAGTTTGGTCCCATAGAACCTGAGAAAACTGCTTCTAGTAATAGAAAGATATAATCATTAAGTAATATTTAGAGAGAAACTAAGAATTGTGGCTATAGTATGCTGTTTATGTATATTTATAGATAATGAGAGTGGTGTGATTGAAGAGGATTACGATGTTGGCAAGACTAGGAAAAAATAAGCCTGGATAATTTAGATTTAGTAAGTTGCAGTTACGTGTAATGATAGTAATGCTATTGTTAATTAAAATATGTTCTTAGTGGTTAAAAAGGTATAGAGTGGCGGTACTTGGAAATGTGTGCATGATGACATTAAATATAGGCATACCGTGTATCGTTAGTCATATAAGTTGGCGTTTCAGTCGTTCAATATCTCCTTCATTGTGTATTGATATTATGTTCGGTCTGTCTAAGTAAGATACGGCCAGATTTTACCCATGTGTATTTGAAGTGATGATCTCTAGCAAATTTTTTTGTCTGGGCCAGTAGAAATTTGCCTTTTGGAGTTATGTGTTCCGAGATGTAGATTCGATTTCTTTCCTGCGAGAATCCAAGATCTACTGTGTTAAGCTTGTTAAGATTGCTACTAGTCGATTTTATATATGATTTAATCTTGTCTAAAAAGGTGTCTCGTGCTTGGGTGGTATTGAATGTCGCTATAATGGATCTCGTGGTTTTTTCGGATGTTTTTTGTCCCAGCCTGGAGATTTTTATGATTTCGGTATTCAGAGGAGAAGAGGTGTTATTGTGGTTAATAATTTTTGATATTTTCTTCATGAATTCCATGTTGTTTTCAGCGGTTGTCTCGGGAACGCCTCTTATATCGATAATAATAATAATAATAATACTTGGATGACTTGTATAGCGCCGTTTTTGTGCAAAAACACCTCAAGGGCGCTGTTACAGAGAAGGCTTTGATACTCCAGTCGATCAATTTATTCATCTTGTTTGGAGATTATGTTTTGTAAGACAGCGCCCTTGAGGTGATTTTGCACAAAAACGGCGCTATACAAGTCATCCAATTATTATTATACTGATTTTGTAATTCGATTGCTTCAGAGTTGATTTTAACATTTGATTTTTCGACAGTATCTAGACGGTTCTTCATTTCTTGTTGTTGGTCAGCAACAAATTGAATGGATTTTATGATTTCGTTGTTTTGTTGGACGATTGCTTCATATTTATACAAGATTCATTACTTCATTTTTTAATGTTTGAATTTCCGATGTGAATATTTCTGTAGTTAGGATGGTACGATGAGCGCCATCTGTGTTTGTGGGTATGATACTTTCTGGGTTATTGGGCAGAGCAGTTTCCAGTTTCTGTGGTTGGATTATCTGTTTTGGTTGCTTGGCAATAGATGGCAGGTCTTCGTTTTTTGTTGTTTTGTTTGGGAATTTTGGGTTTTTTGTGTTTTTTATGCAGGTTTTACATTTCCACTGGGAGTTTCTTGCAGTGTGGCGAGGTGTTTCAGAAATATCAGCACAGGCAAGGTGGAAGATGACTTCGCAGATGCAGCAAGAAGTGCAGTCTGAGGGGTTATCGATTATTATTCCACAGGTAGAGCACTTAGTATTCATGGTTGATGTTTTTGATTCAAGCTTTGAATGAGAGAGAATCCACTAAAGTTTTTAACTAAATAATGAGAAGCACCACTAAGTTATTTTCACTTTTTGATTTGTAGTGATAGCCGAAACTTTTAGATCAAGTGACAGTTGTTGAGGTGTTATGATGAGGTTTAAGCACTAAAGAATCCACTTCTTGAGATAATAATTACGCTGGTTTGTCGCGAAATATCCAGTTTAGGCTAGTTAGGCACTTTTGATTTAGTTCACTGTCTTTGTTTACGTTTATTTTTGATTGTTTTGATGCGGGCATAGACAGTGCCGTCTTAAACTAGGCTGGGGCCCTTGGGCACACAAGAATTGGGGGGCCCTTTTGAAAAGTAAAAAACCAAATTATAATACAATTTTTTTACTAAGTATGACCATTTATTATAGGTAATCAAATACAGTATGATATAATATGTCATTAATGAAATTAGAATGCTGCTGGTTTTTTGGTTACGATTACGACAACGGTTTCTTTCGGGTTTTCTGTTGAGTAAAACCTTCTATTATATCCTCAAAGTCAATTTTTTGAAGGATATCACTTTCTATGCACATAATTGACAAATTACTCAGACGTTCTTGTAACATTGTTGTTCGCAATTAATTTTTTATTCTCTTAAGCTGCGAAAATGACCGCTCTCCACTACAATTGGAAACCATTAGGCAAAGGAATATTCTTGTAGCAATTTCTACGTTTGGAAAAGTTTCTTCCAATTTATCTGATTTTATTAGGTTATGTAAGGTTGAGATATTTAAATCCGCTGATTGCTTTGCTATGTTTTTCAAATATTGGCTTTAATGTCTTCATGATAAAATTCTGCAAATTCTTTGCATTTTTTGGTCAACTCACCAAATTCGATTGTTGTTGAACAACTGACAATGAAAACTAAATCGACTATCAATTTCTTGGTATGCTGCCAAACGTTTTTTTTAATGTATATTTAATGTGTCAATTATGAGAATAAAAGTATCTACACGAAACTTTTCCTTGCCTCTCAACCGTGCAGTCTGTGATGAAAGGCTTTAAATCACAGTGAGGAAAAAACAGATAAACCATAGCTGCAAAAAAATATGCAAATTATTTATGAAAACGGACATGCTAACGACATCTGGCGGAGAAAGAATTGATCCAGCTTGCTTGCAGTAGACACCTGTAATAGTTGAAATTAAATCAAGGTTCCGGGACTTAAGCAGAGAGGTCGTAAAATCGTCTAGGACGACTGGTACTTCCCCTTTTCCTAGGCCTATAAATAAATATTGAATTTTGTCAACCAATAGATCTGAACAAAGAGCTATAAAATTTTGAGTAACCAATCAGTGAGCGGAGGGAGGTGTGTCTACGACGGACAAAGGAATAAACTTTGGATCGGGCAATAAAAAAGATAATTAATGGCTTCTTCTTTCCCACAGAAATTAGAGGTGAACGCACTTTAGGGTCAACATCGACTTTCAAGGTGACAAACTCCTGGGAATGTTTACAATAACTGAGAAATTTATGGGGTATCGAACCATTGAAATCGGGTGCTTGGAAGTTTTACAAGTTGTAAAGCGCACACACAAAAATGCAATGAAAAAAAATTATAAACGCGATAGTATAAAAAAAGGACGGAAAAGCGAAGGAAAGTTACTGGCGGAATTTCAACTGTAGTGCAATTATTTATGATAGAAGGAGGGTGTCATGTTCGATAAAAATCGTACTAAAGAGAGGAGTGAGTGTTGGAAACAATGGAAATTAATCGTTATCAATTTAAGATGAAACGGACATATTGGTAAATCAATCTTGAATGAAAATCTCGCAAAAAAAATACACATTTTAGAAAAGTGCGGCGATCGAATGGAAGGTTAATACAGATATTTTGGACTGCTACGAAGGTCCTAGGGACGTGAAAATCGAGTATCAGAAGAAGACAGTAAAACTAAACATATAGCGATAGATTAAATTCAGGAAACGTAGGCATTTTTCATGATTATTAGGTTAGATATATATTAGAGTTACCCAATATTACGGAGGGATCGAAACAAGATAAAAGGTTGGCGGTCTCATGTATATTTTGAAGGATAAACAATCGGAATTTGAACATGATTTTTATTTACGTTAAGGTAATAAACGATTAGAAAAGCGATTAACTTTAACGTTGGTCTTATGAAGTATTTAGATTAGTCAAAAGAGATTAAAATTAATAGGTTTGAAATTAAACTAAATTTACGAGTCTAGTACCAAAATTTTAAACATAAACAGATGTCAATGCATATGTTTTATGTGAATCCTGGTATGAGAAAGATGGAAAATTGGGCGGAGATTGGGTCAGGCAATAAAAATGACAGATATCCCAGAGTCTAATTAGATATATCTCCCATAGAAGTGTGGAAAACTATATATTAATTAATAATAGATGAAGTATGAAATTTTCCTGGAGACCACACACATCGGGAAAAGTGGAGAAAAGATAAAAGGAAGGGTAAAGAACGGAGATAAAGAATAATCCAAGTGGAAAAAAGTGATACAATTCAAACTTATCCGTGAAATAAATAAATACGACTTGGAAAATGAGTAATTATAAGAGTTATGAGAAATGACATAAGAATCAAGAAGAAATTGTGCAAGAAAACGTCGCGGATAAAAATAAAATTCAAAGATAAAGGAAAAACTCAAATCTACGTCATGGAAATAGAAAGTACGGGTGGAAATGGAAAAGCTCATATAAGTAACAATAAAATTAAGTAGAATTTAAACAAATCGAAATTCAAAAATGCATAGTAAAGATTTCGACATGGATTTAAACAATTTTCGCACGAGATGCATAAAATTGAGATCTGTATATATGTTATTGAGGACGGACCTATCGCGAATTGAGAAAAAAAAGGAACGCAAAATCATGAGATTCTAACTACATTTTTGTACGAACAGAGGACAAAGGGAGCTTGGGCGATTAACACAGACTTACCCGATTCGGACCCTATCGATTTGGATTTGTGAGATGGAAACTGAACACCGCCTTGAGCCGGAAAGCAGAACATCTTATGGAACCACAATCGATATTGATGGGAGGGATGTTCGGATTTGCGAGTTGGTAAAAGATAGAATTGATTACCAAAGGAAATTCAGATACGTCTTTTGGAACCTGAGAGGGGTATAAAGTGACGGTACACACCAGTTTTGGGACAGTCGCGCCGAGGGTTTGAAAAGTTGTTACATGGCAGTACTACGTCTATTGGTAAAATTCTAGTGAAATAATCTAAGTGTTAAATTCTGAACAAGTCCCCGGACTTTGTAAAAGTTTTGTAAAAAGTCTTAAATTCAGTTTCTAAATTCTGAAAACCCCACCAGTGAAGTTTTGTTAAATCAGTTTAATTTGGTTAAACAGTGAAAATAAATATAATTTAAACTCAGTGCTTAAAAGTGTTAAGTGAAGTGCAAAAAGTGAATTGTGAATTAATTAAAAATTTAAAAATAATTATTTCATTCAAAGTGAAAACATTCAAATTAAATTTAAGAGTTTGTTATCGTTAATCTAAAGTGAACGTGATCGCGTATTGATATTTAAAAATAGATTATAATTTAACGTCAATTTGGTTAAAAAATAATAATAGTAATAAATACTTCATCTTAGGTTAAAAGAAACACAAAAACAAAAAAAAAGGATTCGATAATAATAAACGTTTAAATCTTTGTTCTAAAATTAAAATCAGTTAGAAAAAATTTAATTTATTAATAGTCGAGTAAATTAAAAGTTTGCACAATTTGGAATAAATTTTCTTATCAATTTATATAAAAAGAAATTTAGAATTAATAAATTGTTCAATTAAAATCCATCGTGCGTATAGCGACAGTGTTAAAAGTGTTTGTCGTTTTAACCGGAATTTTAATCATCAGTCTATCATTTCGAAAAAGAATTTGAAACTATCATTCAAAAGCCTAAACTAGAAAGGTGTTATTAAATCAACGGGTTTTCTGAATTAGGATTTCGTTCGGAAGAAAAATTAAATATCAGCTAATTTATACGATTCAAGCGAGAATAAAATATTAAATAGGAATAAATAGTCGAAAAGATTTATTTTGAAATTAGTTGAAAAATACAATTAATTAGGTAGGATTTCTTCATCAAGGTTGTTGTGTACTACCCGACCGGAAATACCTTGACGTGGGTGAGTTTTCCTTTTATAAATAATTTTCAGGTCCCAGGAGACACAGAAGGGCTGTGAAGTGGAAGTATATCAATTGAATATTAAATTAAAACAACAAAACAAAGAATTACACATTAATATATGTATATTGTATATTTGTATATATATTTATAAATATAAAATAAAATATTGTATATAAAGAATATATATATATGAGTAATGTAATTATATATATGTATTTTATTTATTAATCGAAACATCGAAATGGTAGCGATTTTTAATACCTACCCGAGGACATATCTATATTATTGAAAAAGAAAATATGTATTTATTAATATTCAAGACCATGTAGAATCATATACCTTATATTTATTTATTAATATATGTAATCTTATTTAACGTATTTTGACAATCGAGATATGTGTACATATATATATATATATTTATATTATTTTCACCTAACTTCTAGTAAATTTACTAAATTCGGGAAATGAAATAAATAGTTTAACTTCAATAAAGGATTTAAAAATATTTAAATTGATAGCGCACAATAAAAGTAAAGAGGCACAAATGACTTCTAAGGAATTTTAAAATAAACAAATCTCACATTTAGGTTAGTGTGTCAGGAGATGTTTATATTATTTGTTTACAAAACAAAGGATCACTGGAGAATTGGGTCAACCGCATAGTTTGAAAACGACCTTGGCCATAATTAGTTAGTCACAAAGGATTTTATTAATTACCCGAAACAGCTGGGAGATGCGTGTTCTCAAATACTTATCAATCACAAACGACAATTGAGAAATCACGGGTTAGCCAGATTTATATCAAAAAATTACATGAAACATTTGAATACCATTGATTAGATAATCGCACAGTTTTTATTAGTTACCTGAAACAGCTGGAAGCTGCGTGCTTACAAATACTTATCATTCACAATCGACAATTGAAAAATCACGGGTAAGCCAGATTTATATCGAATAATTATACGAAACATTTGAATTTTATTGATTGGGTGCTCATACAAAACCCCATCAGTTGCCTGAGATATTTGAGGGTCAAGAACTCTCTAATGTGGCAATCAACCACTTGAAACAATTGGAAAATCACGGGATAGGATGAACAAAAATTAATGTTGAAACCTGGAGGTAAAATTTAAAACAAATACAGTTCATCAAACAGGAGGCAGTGGTCGCTCCTACAACAAGACCATTAACCAAACCAAATAGAGATGACGATTCTCTTAAATAAAAACGTCAAAACCAAACAAACAAAAGCCTGGAGTTCGATAGCTCTCCAAAACAAACTATCAAATATGACCTTATTCTACTAGTATTTATTAGTATCACCTTATTAGTACGTATATATTCGGTTACCAGACCTAGAGCTTCGCAGAGTTCTTGGCGCGAGATCCGAGCTCGGAATGCGAGGTAGATAGCCTCGTATTGCGAGTTATAAACCTTTCCCAAACTGTATGTATACATATATTTATTCGTATGTACTGTTTACTGGAGAATGCGGACCTGCATACAGCTTGCATTTTAGGTCTTATAGACCACTATCGCATTTTCTCTTAAACGTGGAATGAGGATTCACGACCCGTAAGTCCACACCAACCGTGAGTATATGATTGTATATAGGACGAAACCGGTTCGCCCTAAGTAAATTGTAGTCCAAGGAGGGGTCGGAATTTGGGGGTATCGGGACTCGAGGGGAAACTTGAATGCAGTACATGATGACGTGGAAGGCTTTTTGGGACGCGATAACTTAGGTATCAATCAAAGAGCCGTGTCAAAGGATTGTGCAAATTTCTTGTTGACTCACGATCATCTCGTTTACTTGCAGGAGGATTTGGAGCCAAATTATGCCAGCAAATGGGCTATTCCGAGTTCGTCAAATATGCAATTAACTAATTACATTAACCTACCAAATCAATCTTTACATGTACCTTATAGCAGCAGAATCATAAAGGAGTGGCGCCAGACAGACACAAGAGTTTACCAAAATCAAATTTACTAACAATTAACCATTTGAGTTATATTTAATTACTTGTCCAAATAAACATGTATAATATCTTTTATCAGCGTTTAACTACGACTTTGTTAGGGTGCAGGGAATCAGAATAATTACATTAGGAAAGTTAGCTCATTCAGGGAATTCATTTAAGTCTAGGTTTGCAATGGAAAGACCAATTAAATTGTGAAACTCAACACCTCGATCAGAACCAAGGGGGTTACCACAAAATGAAGGTAATTAAAATCCTATATCATAAATCAAAAAAATTACACAACGTTTGATGGAATTTAATTACAATATAAATACGGAAATATTTGCGTTCAAGTTCGTAAATAACGTATTAATTAGTTGAGTACATATGTCTATGAAGATATATAGTACAAGAGAGCTTTAAGTAGCTTTCTGTAGATATCAAAGAAAAGGGTCCAATTTTCATGGAGGCTTATGTGTTGTAGGGGAGGAATTTTCCATCCCTGCGAACACATATGCAAAGCCTTAGAGAAAAAATTAAATATCGGTCATAGCCAAGAGAGAAGAAAATTTTATATTGTTTTAAACAAATAAAAATAAAAGAAAATGGGGAAAAGGAGAAAATATTACAACTCATAGCCGTGTCCAGGAGGTTCAGGTTTTATAAGTCTTTGAGAGAAAAAAAAAACAAAGTTATTGGTCAACCTATTGCAAAAACGGAGAAAATAATAATAATATATAGGACGAAATTAATTAAAGAATTAAAAAAAAAAAATTTCATCAGAAAAGTGCGACATTATATAAATATACAGTGAAACTTAAAAATAATAATAGATTAACGTAAACAAACAATAAATCCAAAAAGAAAGTGTAATCGAATAAATCTTATAATACAAAAAGTGTCCTTATAAATAAAAAAATGTGTTAATTCAAATGACCGTGAACTTTAGAGTCAATAAAAATTCTTTTCATACGATAATATAAACAATATGAAAGAAGTAGGTTAATGATGTCATTCACTCGAGAGGAATGCGTTCCGTAAACAAAAACATTGTTTATGTTTTGGGTTCATCGAACAAATCGGAATGTTGATATAAAGCAAGTTTAATAAACAGACAAACCCGAAAAACATCGAACTTATTGGGACAACACAGAACATCTAAAAATTGATAAGATAAACATCGAGATTTTAAAAGTCGGAAACATCGTTGAATAATACGTATCACTCCGAGGAACAAAAAATTAAATAACAAACGTCGAGATTAAATAAACAATGACACAAAGACGAGATAGCTGGAACAAATATAACATAAACATTGCATTCGGATATCGTGGAGTATTGACGTAAACAATTATTGTTTATCTTAAATCCGAAAATACAGACCAGCGGCGGGCTGTGGTACTTAACAAATTATTCACAAAGTCAGGAAAAGAAATTATTATTTTTATCACTAGACATTCGACAGAATTATTAGAAGATGAGAAAGGTTTAGAGATATTAAATTGATTAATGTTTTACAACACCCAATGTACCTTACTAGATATCATTGGTTTTGCAAAAATAATAATTACGAAAAATATAAAATTGATTAATATCAATTGATTAACAAAAAAAAAATATATTGTTTTTGATTAACTTTAATATCATTATAAAACAAAAGAAAAACAATTCTTTTGAGATGTTGGGGTGTAATCTATTATGATCATGTTGTAACATAATAAATAGCGGAAATATTACACCCATATCATGTGATAGATAGATCTATAATAACAATAATATCAAAATAGAAAAGTGTAATTGTATTACATCATAGTTACTCATTAGGACCACGTGTTAGATTCAAATGGTCGCGCTACGTGCCGCCAATGTAGATACTTGTTGTCAGGATCACAAATCTCGATAATCGGCAGAGACATTAATGAGGGTGAAACATTTGATGTTTTGTTTTGTGAGGTAAGATTAATCTTACATAATATAATTTACCATATAAACGGGTAAATTGAAATAACGTAAGATTTACTCATGATAATTTTGTTGACATTCGGATCAGGTTGTTGACTATTAAGACATATTTTAAGACACAGAGAACCCAGTCAATGGATTCGATAAAGAATTCAAGTATAGGCCAAACAAATAGACGTTGTTTTGAAAAGACAAAGTGTTAGTTGAGAATTCGAGTTTCAATTTCAAACAAAAAAAAAAAAAACAATTCAGAGTTGGCTCGAGATTTTAAATGTCGTTGACGAATGTTTATGATGGGATATATATATATGTGTATATACATACCTATTTCGAGGAAACATCGTGATAGGTATATGAAAAAAAAATCATGTTAGGTATTTCAAAATCATAAATGAACTTGAAAATTTACAGGAACAATCAGGTGATGAAATACAAGAAAAATCTAGAAAAACAAAAAAAAAATAAGAAAAACGAGAAAATTTGAAAAAAGATATATAGAATAAGATAGGCAACATATATATAAATAATTAAGAAGTTAAAATAGGAATATTAAGGTTGTCGCTTAGTAAGGAAAAAAATATATAGATACATAAGCCGGTAACACTCGGAAGAGCTAAGAAAATGGTGGGAAAACGTGGAATGGGGAGGCAAACAGAAGCTTTAGTGACGGCAATCGAGGAAAATGCTACAGCTGGGACGTCAGCAGTGAACATCGGAGATATTACTACAATAATTCAAGCAGCTTTAGCACCGCTTGTTGATAAAATGCAGGAACTTGAGAAACAATTAGGAAGACCAACAACAGTGGCGGTGACAGGAGAGGATAGTGCGCCGAAAAACGTTCTCCAAGTAGTGGAAATGCTACCGCAGCAAGAACGACCTTCATTTTCCGGTGGAAATCAAAACCCCATAAGTTTCTTAGAAGATATAAAAGAATACACTAAAAAAGTGAAACGTACAGATCCATTAATTGTCGTGCGGGAGAATTTGAAAGGGGAAGCAAAAACGTGGGCCAAACTATACAACAAGCGATGGGAAACAATGTTGGATTTCGAAAGAGATTTTTTAGCTACCTATTGGGGAGACATAAAGAAGAATGAGGTTCGCCGTCGTCTTGCAGAAGGGGGATATGATGCCAAGAGAGATATATCCATGCTCACTCATTTCGCGAATTATTGGGATTTAGCGAAAGCATTAAAAATCACAGGAGCACCGTTAAGCGTAGTTGACGAAATTATGAGACATTACCCTAAAGAAGTTCAATCGCTATGGTTTTCAGGGCAGTCAGGAGATGAGATTGTCGCTGCTGAGTTTCTTCGAAAACTAGATACAATGGTTTGCACACCGGAAGAACGGAACACAAAGAAAAGGAGTGGGGAGGAGTTCGCCAAGAAGGACAAATACCGTGACCGTTACCACGCTATAAAGAAGAGAATTCACGCAATAGAGAGTGTGGAAGGAGGCGCTAGCTGCAGCAAGTGTGCCGAAACTACGACATCTTCAAAGGGAGGTTCTACAATAACTACGAGCGGCAAGGAGCTAGTCATCGCAAACAATTCGGGAAACGGCCGAGGGTTGATTCATTAGCCCTCATGAATACGACTCACACAGGGAGAGGGACGCCGGCACCAAAACACAACACTGCATTGAAGATTATGATGAAATGGGGGTGGAATCCAATGAAAGGACTGGGAAAAAATGAACAAGGTATGATTGCCCCAATAAAAGCAGAAAGGAATGTGAGAAGACGAAAGGATGGAGCGGAAGAAACGAGAACGGAAGCGGAAATAGATGTGGAAGTATGTGTCAATTCTTTACAACAAATAACGGATGAATGGAATCAATTGAAAGTGAACGAAGAGAAAACAAGCAGGGAAATTAGTGGGTTCAACAACATTTTCGAAGACAGAGATTATGAGGAAGTAGAAAAGGGTAGCACTTTACCGTTATTACCGGAAGCCAAAGCACAGATAGATAACACGGAAGTTCACTGTTTAATAGATACCGGAAGTCAAATCACGTGCGTTTCTCAAGAGTTTTATGAAAATTATTTAAGTGATCAAACAATTTATCCTATTATGCCTGTAACGACTATACAGATTAAAGTAGCGATAGGACATAAAAGTCAGAGAATATCTAGGTTGGTTCTAGTACCGTTGCGATTTGGAGATGTTATAATAAATACGCCGTGTTTAATAATACCAAAGTTAATAAGGCCAATTATATTGGGTATCAACTGGTTAGACGAATATACAGCTGAATTTAAATGTGGAGAAAACAGAAAGTTAAAAATAAAAACAGGAAATGGGAAGAAGGAAATAGAGTTAGTAAATTCATCCGTAATTCATAGGAAACCTAAACAGGAGGTTAGAAATCAAAATTTCACAAGTGGAAAAATAATTAGTATTGAAGTAAACCCTGAAATAAATAATACGGCGTGCCTCGAGCGTAGAATAACGACCTTTGTGTCTGAGTTAAATTTAGATTCAAAAGGAAAAGAAGGGTTAGAAAAGATTTTAATTAAACATAAGAATGTATTTATAGACAAACCGGGCCTAACTACTTTGTACACTCACGAAATAAGAATGACGGACGAGACGCCTTTCGTTAAGCGATCCTACCCAGTACCATTTGCTTACAGAGATAAGATTGATGAAAAAATTAGAGAATTGGAGTCATTAGGAATCATCAGTAGAGAGGCCACGCAGTTTTCTAGTCCTCTAACATTTACCTTGAAAAAAGATGGGACGGTTAGGATACTCTTAGATGCTAGATTCTTAAACACCAGAATGCAGGCGGAAGTAGAAAAACCACCATTAACTTCAGAAATTATACAGCGTTTTCATGGTGTAAAATTCATAACCACAATAGATCTAAATTCAGCTTACTTTCAAATACCTATCAGTCCAGAAAGTCGCAAGTATACTGGGTTTGTATACAATGGAAAATCTTACGTATACAAGGTATTACCGCAGGGGTTAAAAATATCAGTAGGGAGTTTTTCAAGAGGAATGGACAAAATTCTAGGACCAGGGGTGAGGGAATTCTGCGCTAATTACTTAGATGATTTAATAATATATACGTGTGGTAGTCAAGAAGATCATTTTGAACATGTAAACGCAGTGCTTGAGAGGTTAAAGGAAGCAAACATGACTTGTAAACTCGAAAAATGTCAATTTTTATTCACAGAAGTACGTATGTTAGGACATATTATAACGCCTTTGGGAGTTCAAATGGATCCGGAAAAGATTGACGCCATAAAAAATTTTCCGGTACATCAACATCGTTGACGAACATCAAAGGGGTAAGTCGGATTCCTTCCTTATTCCCTGTTCACCATCTCTAACCATCGTTGTGTCAACTTCAAGTTCACAATTTAATTTTACAGTCCATTCTTGATTCGCCTTGCGATTACATTATTTGGTCCATTTCGAGCAGGATTGAATTAGAAATTAAATTCATTAGATTCAAAATTATTATTGTCGTTGCATATTGGCTGTTTTCTGTGTAAAATCATTATTCTTACAAATTGATGAGCAAAATGGCAGATAAGAAGGTCGCTATATTGAAGGCTCGTAGAGATCGTATGTTAGCAAGAATTCAAATTACACATCAATTGATTCCTTTTTTAGACCAAGATGAAAAGAAAAGGGAAATCTTTTTAAGCCGTTGTAACAAAGTGTCTGAATGGATAGAAGATATAGAGTCATTACATAATGAAATCGAAGCTATATTAATCGAATCAGACAAGGCAGGCGATTGTTCGGAGATTACCACAGTTTCCGTGGAATTGGATGTCTTGTATTTTGAAATTTTATCTGAAAAAGAAAACCGTAAGAATTTAAACATGTAGTCTTGATCGTCTTGATAAATAATAGATGGTGATCTTTTAACCAAAATAACGTTTATTGTAGCAGAGCACACACATTACAGCCATTACAGAGACTTATACTTTTGACACTTACTTCCTGTGCATGTAGTGTTACCAACTGAATGTTATTTCATTGCCATATTAGAACATCCTCCCTCAATGTAATAACATTCCAATAAATCGTACAAATAACTCTTTACTCACAGATTTAGTGAGAATATCCGCTGGTTGTTCGCCAGTTTTTATGTATTTTATATTTATTTTATTATTTTTCACTAGATCTTTGACAAAGTGAAAACGAATATCTACGTGCTTCAAACGTTAAATAGATTATGTAGCTGCAGTCAAGATTGCTGTTGAAATTAGGGAAGCCTAATTCGGCAGAATTGATTCCTGAGTCGAGCCATGTTTCGGTTAAAATGAAGATATCACTGCTGATAGTTGCCGCCGAAGTCAGCAACATGGGAAGTTTAGTGCGGATCCCTCTCACATTTTGGTAGTAGCATTTTATTTTTTGTTGTTTCAGTTTTTTGGCGCACATTCAATAATTTTAGGTACAGAGTTCACATATTTGATAGTTATATTGGTTTCACCGTTGTTCTTCCTCGTCTCGAGTTGTTGGCGTAAATCTAGAAGTTGAGTCCTCTGCAATGGTGTTTGGTCGTTACTGGCCTTAATACCGTTTTTCAGTTTTGCGTTCCTGGTCAAAACCTCACGAGCCGAGACAGAGTCATTGAATTCGACCTTAATCGGTCTAATTTTGTTGGACTTTTTTACACCAAGTCTGTACGACTTAACCACACTCGGTATTAATTCATTATTTATATCACTAATCGCTGAAACTACTTTATCGCTGTCCATTTTAATAATTGTTGTTGTTGATTCTGAAATACTTTCGGGAACATTAAATAAAATAATGTTCTTTGACCGGGTTTTTCTTTCCTCGGCCTCTGCGAGCAAATCATTTATTGAAGATGAAGTATTTGTCGGGTTAGTAACAATAGACTGAGTATCCGTTACACTTTTTAATGTTGACAATTCTCCTTCCAACATTCCCATACGAACAGCCATCAATCCTGTGGTTCCTAACAGATCCGTTGTTATCGGGGTAATTTTACCCATTTGCTCCTTCGTAAATTTGTTGCCGGGGTCATTAATAATTTTTATCAGCGAACAGAGTAGATCCTTGGCCTTGGTCATATAGTTAAGAGAGTTCTCGTTTAAATCCATATTAAAATTTATTTAAAAAGAGTTAAAAATATGTTAACTTTATTCGTAATTAGTTTATACACAAACGCCTGTTTCCCGCAAACTGTTTAGCACTATTCAAAAGTGACGACACTTTCGACCAATGTACCTTTATTTAATTTATTTTATGACTTAATGTTGTAATCCGGTGAACCCCCATATATTTTGACCACCGGCCGCCACTGGTCCTAACCGCTCCCGTCTGGAGCCAGTGAGACTATGGCATCCTCAAAGGAGACCTCGAAGGAGATGACGAGGAGGAAGGTGGGAGAGTAATAATAATAATAATAACACGGAATTTATATAACGCAGTTTAGTGTCATTTCACTTCAAGTGCGCTTAACTACTCGTATAACAAACTCGTATAACAAACCTGGCTATTCTGATATGGTCACCAAACACTAATTGTAAAATAGTGCAAATTAATTTTAATAAAATTTATTTGAACCCGCGACCTTCGGATTGCTAGTCGAGAGCCACCTCAAGTAGTTTGATATGTTTGGTGACTTAGCAGGAGTGCCCGGGTTTATAGGGTGAGGTTTGTTCGGTTCTTGGCGGCGGATGCGCTTGCCTACCAAATGCGTGGTGGGCCGGATCAATTAATCCTCTTTCAACGCATCGCCTTGCAACGCAGTAGGAGAGTTGGATTCCAGATTACTACCCACCCATCATACATTTTTCATTCCCAGAACTCACTGTCCTTCCTTTCTTTCAAAATACCCCCAACACAGCATTCACAAAGATGAAATTGGCCTTGAGAGTTACGATTTTCCTAAGGGCCTCCTGTGTGGAGACGATGTAAAAAAATACAAAAAATAAACAACTATCTCGCTAAATCGTTGGCGGTGACTAATGGTAGGCGTATTGGTTATCTTATAAATGGTTCCCGGGGTAGCGGTACACATAATTGTAATAATTCTCGAGGGCTCTGATGAACAGACATTATGGCTCCTGTTGATTGAAGAACATATACTAAAACATCGTTGGTTGGAATCGGTACTTGAAATGACTTTAGCTATGTTTAATAAAAAACAAATTGGAATAAATTTATAGCAATTTTAATTTAAAATTTGAAAAATTAAATTCTCACCAATCTAATCGCCGCAATTTTAATAGGCACATATTATGGATATTACGCTTTGTTTCAACTTAATCATTACAAGAAACTTACGTCGGGAGAGATGGTAAAAGATACATTAAAATAAAATTTGATTCAATCAATGTTCAAAATTTCTCTTTTAAAATGACTCAATGAACCTCACCCCATGAACCCGGGCACCCCTGCTTAGTCACGAAACGTAGTAAATGATGCATTAAAGTTACATTTTTGTTTAATAAAGTTCAAAAGATTTTTTAAGCATGGATTTGACGTTTTTGAAAGTTCCATTTCAATATAAATACGCGTGAGGCAGTCTATCCTCTTTAAGTACAGAGTCATTTTCATAGAATATGGATGTTCTAACGGAATCTAAAAAGTACCACAACGCGCGCGAAATACAAGTTACAACGCATGCAAGCCGTCCAGTTTGTCAGAAATATATGGATCAACAAAAAAAATCGTGTAAAATGTATATGCGACCGAAAAATGGGCGTGGCTTACAGCAAAATCTCGATGACACAAGTTGATCTGTAGGGATTTACATATGTATGCCAGCTTGGGTAGTGGATCAACATATCCGGGGTGGATCAACAAATGCAAACGGATCAACATATACCTGGCGTACCGTCGCGCGAGATCAACATAGTACGAGAGGGGATAAATATATATATATATATATATATATATTACCAAAATAAAGTGAAGTTTAGTAAAGTAAAATGAAGAACAGGAACAGGTGACATGAAGACAGAAGATGGAGACTCTGCAGCAAGAATCCTAGGTGGTGAAGAGGCTGGACCAGCTGCCGCAGCAAGAGACACTACCGCGTCGACCAACAGTGCCAGCACGAGGTTCGTCATCCGTTCATTGGCCGCACTTGATGGTCAGGTCGATTAGTGATATAAATAATGAATTAATACCGAGTGTGGTTAAGTCGTACAGACTTGGTGTAAAAAAGTCCAACAAAATTAGACCGATTAAGGTCGAATTCAATGACTCTGTCTCGGCTCGTGAGGTTTTGACCAGGAACGCAAAACTGAAAAACGGTATTAAGGCCAGTAACGACCAAACACCATTGCAGAGGACTCAACTTCTAGATTTACGCCAACAACTCGAGACGAGGAAGAACAACGGTGAAACCAATATAACTATCAAATATGTGAACTCTGTACCTAAAATTATTGAATGTGCGCCAAAAAACTGAAACAACAAAAAATAAAATGCTACTACCAAAATGTGAGAGGGATCCGCACTAAACTTCCCATGTTGCTGACTTCGGCGGCAACTATCAGCAGTGATATCTTCATTTTAACCGAAACATGGCTCGACTCAGGAATCAATTCTGCCGAATTAGGCTTCCCTAATTTCAACATCTACCGTATGGATAGGAATTCTAAAACAAGTGCCAAAACGAGAGGAGGTGGTGTAGCCATTGCTATCTCAAAAAATCTCAGTTCTTCAAAAATATCCACAAAAAACACATCCATCGAGCAACTATTTGTCAATGTGAACACTTCTAGAGGTAAAATAATAGTGGGATGTGCATACTTACCTCCGAATTCTGATGTCCAAAGCTACAGCAATCACTGCGACGAGGTTGAATCAATTTGTGCTAAATATCCTAATACTAAACTACTTCTAGTTGGTGATTACAATCTGCCACATTATGATTGGTGTAATATGAATTCTGTCAATTCTTGTTCTAATGTTAATATTCGTGTTATTAGAGATATGGCACTGTTCTTAGGTCTAACACAGTGTAATAATGTTCATAATATAGGAGGTCGTACGTTGGATTTGGCACTGTCAAATGTGTCTGACATCTGTGTTGTGAGAAGTACCGAAATTCTATTACCTGTCGATGTTTACCATCCACCACTAGAATTATGCATGTCTAATCTTAAACCAATTCCTATCGTAAAAAAGGTAGTAGAAACTCGAAATTTCAAAAAAGCTGACTATGTTAAAATTTCAAATTTCCTTAAACAGACTGACTGGTCATTCTTTGATAGCGACGATGATATTAATGTACACCTTAAAAAATTTTACTTCATCGTTAATTCTGCAATTGAACAATTTGTTCCTTTAACGACTTACAGAGAAACTCTATACCCAAAATGGTTCTCAAAAGACCTGATAGACTTAATTTACCTCAAAAAATTATCTCATAAGAGATTCAAACAAAGTCGCCTGGCCATCGATTATACTGCGTTTCAAAAATTGAGGGCAGAGTGCAATAAGCTCTCCGCAAAATGTTACAAAAATTACATTAGTGATGTCGAAGGCTCTATCATGGACGACTCAAATTTCTTTTGGAAATATGTTAAATCCCAAAAAGAAAATGGTACTTACATACCTAGTAGTGTGTCATTCGATTCTAAATTATCCCAAAATCTTCAGGAAACTGTTAATCTTTTTGCTGATTTTTTTAGCGGCGTTTACATTAATGCAAGTGAAGACAGCAATATTTCGTGCTTTGATTTGGTTGAAACTCTTGATATATCTGACTGTAATGTAACCATAGACGATATTATATCTAAGCTGAAGAGTCTTGATTCCCGAAAATCCGCAGGACCTGATAATGTTCCGCCCAGGTTTTTAGTAAATTGTATGCATACATTGTCATATCCTATTCATAAGTTATTTACAAAGTCACTCTCATCAGGTGTATTCCCGGACCTTTGGAAGTTTAGTCTTTTAACGCCCATTTTCAAAAAAGGTAATAAGAGCGAAGTAACAAATTATAGGCCAATATGTATAATGTCTACTTTACCCAAACTTTTTGAAAGCCTAGTACTAGATAAGTTGATATCCCGAATCAATCGAACCATCTCTCCCCTTCAACATGGATTCATTAAAGGTAGATCTACTCTTACCAATTTGATATTGTACACGAATGATATTGTTAATGCCCTTAATGCATCACATCAAACTGATTCCATATATACTGACTTCAGTAAGGCATTTGATAAAGTAAACCACAAAATATTATTACGTAAACTAAAATTGTTGGGAATAAGAGGGAGTATGTTGGAATGGTTTAAGAGTTATCTATTAGGAAGGTACTTAGCAGTCAAGATAGATTCGTTTACTTCTTATACATTTGCTGCCTCGAGCGGAGTACCACAGGGATCTCACTTGGGCCCAATATTATTTTGTTTGTTTATCAATGATATTGTTAATATTTTTACTAATGTTAAAGTCCTGTTATTTGCCGACGATCTGAAGATATACAGAATAATCAAAGACGATGACGATCGCGCAATTTTGCAGTTGAACCTTAATAAACTATGTGCGTGGTGTTCTGTCAATGATTTGCAACTAAATTTAGGTAAATGCCAGATTATCAGTTTTTACAAAGGCAAAAATCCACTTAATTTTTCCTATTTTATGAATGGTGCTAATCTTCTTCGTGTATCACAGATTCGTGATCTTGGTGTTATATTCCACGAGAGTCTACAGTTTAACGAACACATCGATGAAATAACAAGCGATGCGATGAGAATACTAGGTTTTATTTTGAGAATGGGAGCAAATTTTAAAAGTATGTCAACATTAAAACATCTGTATTGCTCGTTAGTACGAAGCAAATTAGAATACAATTCCACCGTATGGTCACCGTACTACAAGGTCCATTCTCAATCATTAGAAAAGGTACAAAATAAATTCCTTCGGTACATTAATTTTAAAATGAAAATTCCAATCGAATTTATAAATTACAATAACTTGCTTGCTGAAACTAAACTTCTTAAATTATCTGATAGAAGAGTGTTAATTGATTTGCTATTTTTATTCAAAATTATTAAATCTTTAATTGACAGCCCTAATTTGTTGGAACTTATTTGCATTAATGTTCCTGCTAGGCAAACTCGCAGTAAAGATACTTTTAAATTTAACAAGAACCTCAACACTAATTATTCTATTTTTTCACCAATTCCTAGAATTCACAACCTTGCGAATAAATACTGTGAACTTATAGATATATTTGGTTTTGACAATTTTGTGAGCTTTAAAAGGCAACTTATTTCGATTCTATCGGCTAATAATTAACTTTTATAGCTTTAATAATTTTATTACATCTTCTCCCATTCGAAACCTTTCAAGTAAATTATATCCATATTTGTTTGTTTTTTATTTGCTCTACTATACACTTATAATTGTATGCATATACCTACTAACTACTTTTTATACATAACACTATGTTCCATCTCAGATCTTATTATTTCTTATTCATGTCGATATTGCTAAATTCTATTAGTTTTTGCTTTTTACAGGTGCAACTCTTATTTTGTTATTTTTTTTTTTTTTTTTTTTAAATCTCTGTTATTATGTTCTTTACCTCACGAGTAAGTTACACTCTAATTTATATTGGTTTATCGATTTGTTAAACACACAATTAATACTGGGTTTAAACACACCCACTTACTTACTTTTTATGTTGAACTTTCTTTTACTTACTATTTCATGCTTGGGTATATTTTATATTGAATCCATCTTATTAGTGTTTTGCTAATTTGCACAAAATTTTATTATATGTGTTGCTTTCTTACAATTAACTCCATTTATCTTCTTATGTTCAATTATTGTAATCAATGTAAATGTATATTTTCATGTAAAAGCCCATTAGGGCGTAAATAAAATAATAAATAAATAAATAAATAAATACCTATTTATAAAGAAGTTCTATTCTCTGCTCCTTTTGTTTAGCGAAGACCTCTATCAATGCTTAACACTGATAGTGCGATCAGTCTGTCCTGGCTCAACGTGTTTAAAAAAGATTTTATTCTTTTTAACGTTGAGAAACATCTTTAGCTTTCAACTGAGGTCATTCCAAAGGTCATGAATGGTGCACAAAAGTTTTAGTAATTTCACAATCTCGGGAAAGTCTTCTAATAAACAAGTACTATAAAAAATTTGTAAAATTTTTAAAGGGCCGTTAGCTTTTGAAAAATCGTCGCGGGCGTAAATTCTACAGAGTTCACTTTTACTGAACTTTATTTAGGAAGTCATACGTTTTAAACGTAACATTGAAATCATGTTCTGGGAAATTTGACCTGTATCGATTTTTATTAAATAGCTCATTATGGTGTTTAACTTAGGCACGGTAGCCTGAATCCAATTGCATTCTGATGTCAACTTTTCCTAAAACCTTTAAGCTCAAAACTTTTTGTAAATGTAAATGACAAGAATTATGTTTTTTGATTTTTTAAGAAAGGTGAGTTACATCAGTAACACCGCTGATTGTCCAAACTGAATCAACATCGTAAATTAAACACGTAAAACAAAATAAACTATTCAATTGATCACATGCACAGAGCTACGAAGCTTTGTTATACATTGTTTTGTTAAATGATCGAGTAAACTTCTTCGATCCAGATTTTCACTCTTGTTTTATTATTATCAGTTCAGATTTTAGGTGGACAGGCATTTTTTATTATCACTTTGTTTTCAAAACTCGACCTATTGTTCTTAATGTATTCCACATTCCACATTCTTAATTTATACTTTGAACAAACACAAAAGTAATCATAAATTAGTATAACCTGCAATTGATAACCCTATTAATAATTGATATACAAGATCGATATAACCTGCAATTAAACTTAAAAACTTTCGCAGAGTAAGAACATTTTTTAATTCAACAGACCGCGCCCGGCAACGGCGAGTACCTACTGACTAAACTGATAATAAGTAATCTGACCATCACTCATCTCTTAATGACAAATTTTATCTTAAATGCTTGTATCCAAGAAGCGAAACATTCGCTGAAAATAGCAGATGGTAAATTGAAACCACGATATCGACAATAACATTAAACATACGCGTTTTAGTTTAACTTTCTACTGAATAAACCGTTCCTTCTGATGTGGTGGTAAAACCCCGAACGCCGTCCATGATATGGTATTATTTGCAAAGAATAGTATGAACTGGTATGTACCCACGCTTTCGACTGTTCCACAGAATATGCGACAAAGCAGTTAAATTTTGGATCGCAATCGAAAACGAACTGCTACGAACATAGGCACAAGCCAAAGTCGGTCTGCAAGTTAAGCGCGCTTAATAAGTAGGTACCTTTTGAATGAGATATTATAACCGAACCGAGTTTCGTATTGTGATTAGTCATGTCGGAAATCTTGTTGGTTGTTCGGCGCTCGGGAGCACATATTAGCTGGCCGCCACTGGTTAGGACTGTATGACTCTGGTGCGGTATTCACACAAGAATTTATTTTTATTTGTAAAAAATGAAAACAGAAATATTATAATCAGATATCATATTTCCTACAAAAAGTCACAGCTGCTAGCTTCGAGAAGTTGAATAAAGTATTTTTAGCACACAAATGGCAGAAGTAAAACTAACACGTGCAGTTTATAGTAATACCAACTAAAAGATAAGATAAAACACTTCAATATATTTTATTTAAATTTTGATAATTCCTTCATGTTTCATATTAGTGTTTAATAAAAAAATACAAATCATATCACACTACATCTTAACTTAAAAGCAGATATGTTTTTATACACAAAAAAGGTTTATTTGTATATTCTCTGTATGAAAAATATTTTTGTTAAAAAATAATACTGTATTGAAAATGTGATCAGACCAAAACTTCGTTGTTAAAACAATGCAGCTGCAGACTGCCGGGCTTAGAGTAATATTATTACTCAAGATGTTTTTAACAGAAATTGTTTGTCTCTGTTTTTTGTACGTTGATGGAACCGAGCTGAAAGGGAGAGCTTTATTTTGCGAGTATGTCAACGATTTGTACAAATATTAGTGCGGTCTCTAGTATATTATTACTCTTAGTTGACAACACCCTGATTATAATACATTTAACCCATATAATAATTATAATTTTATTTGTTTTGTCTTTGATAATCAACGGCTATGGAATTCTGCGTCTTGCCACCGCGATACTATTGATTACTAAACACGACGAAATATTTCAAAACGACTTATTAACAATTCCAGAATGTACTTTATTCATAATTGTTTTAAAAATTTATCTGTTTCTTTAGACAATTTTTTTTTAAAAGTTCTTATAAAATACGTTTTATTACTTATCCACTGGAGCCATTTCTGCCATATTTTGCCAATATTAGGCAATATCTTAGTTTTACCTCTAGGTACACAATAGAGTGGGTACTTATGGAATCTAAAAATATGGGATTGTTGATTAAATCTAGGTGGATTCGTTAGCTTTAAACCGCATTTAGTAGTTTATATGGTTTCTATTTTAATGATTTTGGGGGATGATTATACCGGTAAAATTGACCCCGTATTACAACTAAACTCCAGTTTCTGTGAGTACAGCTCCCAAGTTTTATAAGCTCAAGTGCATGTCCGTCCGTAACACTTAGTCAATGTACTTATTTATTCTTTGTCCTCTCTTTTCTAATGTGAAGTTGCTATTTTAATTTAAATGAATATAAATACACATTGTTTGGGAATTAAATGACAAAATTGATTTAATATAATAGTATTTGTAACCACCTTGTAGTTGTTTTTTTACTTCAGCCGATTTCCGGTCATATTGTTTAATAATATTAAATATGAGATGATTTTAAAAGAATCATCTTTAGAGCTATTCGAAACATTCGCAAAAATCAAATCCATAAAAAAATCATAACTTAGTAGGGGTACACTGTTGCGTTTGCTCAGCTACTACGTGGCGGGCCGGATCGAAAGAGACTGGTTGAGGGATACCTTTTGGCCATAAAAATCTAAAATGGCGGCAAAAGGAATAATGTTATATGGTATATTTTGAACTTCTTACCACCTCTCCTGATTACGCTTCGTGACTTAGTAGGGGTGGCCGGGTTCTTGATTATAATGGGTAATTATTTAAAATAAGTAATCAATGGATGATTGAACGCGGTTGGAGATAACAAAAAACTGTCCAAAGAAGCGAAGCTAGCAGTCCACAATGGAGTGCTGGTACCTACCCTAATATATGGAAATGAGGCATGGAATTGGCAGAAGAAGGCTGAAAGTAGACAGAATACTGTAGTATCATCCATTAATTACCCATTATAATCAAGAACCCGGCCTCCCCTACTAAGTCACGAAGCGTAATCAGGAGAGATGGTAAAAGATACAGGTTCAAAATTTCCTACATAACATTATTCCTTTTGTCGCCATTTTGGATTTTTATGGTCGAAAGGTATCCCTCAACCAGTTTCTTTCGATCCGGCCCGCCACGCAGTAGATGGGCAAACGCATCCGCCGCCAGGACCTAGACAAACCTCACCCTATGAACCTGTGTACCCCTGCTAAGTTATGATTTTTTTATGGATTTGTTTTTGCGAAATTTTCGTTTCAATCTAAACACGCATACATTTCTTATAAACAATTCAAGCAACACACGTCATTTTGATTTGAAACGGTACCATCTCACAGTCATTTCATGCGATATTCGACTCTAGAGACTAATACTTTGAGTTCAATATCACAAAAGATTACGGAATCACATAAAACCTTGTGATGAACAGTCCACCGATTGCCCCCTTGATTGGTTCATTTAGTAAAACCATATATAGGGACACAGATCAACTTTGTCTAATAACTTCTTACCTGGATCAACATACTACGGGAAAAGATCAATATATATGAGATCAACAAAATCTTTTGAACTTGATTATCCAAAAATGAAACTTTAATGCATCATTTACTACGTTTCGTGACTTAGCAGGGGTGCCCGGGTTCATGGGGTGAGATTTGTTTAAGTCATTTTATAAGAGAAATTTTGAACATTGATTGAATAAAATTTTATTTTAATGTATCTTTTACCATCTCTCCCGACGTAAGTTTCTTGTAATGATTAAGTTGAAACAAAACGTAATATCCATAATATGTGCCTATTAAAATTGCGGCGAATAGATTGGTGAGAATTAAATTTTTCAAATTTTAAATTATGATTGCTAAAAAATTTATTCTTATTTGTTAATTACTAAACATGGCTAAAGTCATTTCAAGCTACGATTCCAACCAACGATGTTTTAGAATATGTTCGTCAATCAACATGAGCCATAATGTCTGTACATCAGAGCCCTCGAGAACTATTACAATTATGTGTACCGCCGCCCCGGGAACCATTTATTAGATAACCAACACCCCTACCATAGGTCACCGCCAACGTTTAGCGAGATTGTTGTTTATTTCTTATATTTTTTACATCATATCCACACAGGAGGCCCTGAGGAAAATCGTAACCCTCAGGGCCTATGTCATCTTTGTGAATGCTGTGTTGGGGGAATTTTGAAGGAAACGAAGGAGGGTGAGTTCTGGGAAGTAAATAGGTTTGATGGGTGGGTAGTAATCTGGGGTTCAGTGTGTTCGAGTGATAAACATAATAATGTATGCCGGCATAGTCCAGTGGTAACGCATTGGACTGCCATTCCGAAGGTCGCGGGTTCGAACCCGGCGTGCGCAGATAAATTTTATTTGATTAATTTGTGTTATTTCACAATTAATTAATTAAAATAATATATAGTATATTTGCGGCACGTTCCAGAGTGGAAGATACTACCAGTATCGCCCTGGTGTAAGACCACCATTCAGAATTGAAACGTTGCTCCAAATGGCTTTAGCCGTGTTTAGTGACTAGATCTGAATAGCCAGATACTTCCCCACCTTCCTCTTTCCCTTCCCCACTTACCTTCAGCCTCACAACATCCCCCAATTGGGGATGCCATAGTCTCACTGGCTCCAGACGGGAGCAGTTGGGACTCTTGTGAGGTATTCACTATAAAAAAAAAAAAAAAAAAAAATCTCTCTACTGCGTTGCAAGGCGATGCGTTGGAAGAGGACTAATCGATCCGGCCCACCACGCATTTGGTAGGCAAGCGCATCCGCCGCCAAGAACCGAACAAACCTCACCCTATAAACCCGGGCACTCCTGATAAGTCACCAAACATATCAAACAACTTGGGGAGACCTATGGCAGAAGTGTGGGTTATCCAATAAATGGTTCCCGGGGCGGCGGTACACATACCCTCCTCCCAAATTGTGATAAACTTCTACTTTCAAATGTAAAACATAATTTGAAACGTACCTAAATGACGGCCTCCGTTATCGAGGGGTATGGCTATCGACTAGCAATCCGAAGGTCGCGGTCTCAAATAAATTTTACTAAAATAAATTGTTACTATTTTACAATTAGTGTTTGGCAACCAGATCTGAATAGCCAGGTACTCTACCAACTTCCTCCTCGTCATCTCCTTCGAGGTTCACAATATCTTCAGTCTCACAACAGTCACAACAACCCCAATTGGGGATGCCATAGTCTCACTGGCTCCAGACCGTAGCAGTTGGGACTCTGGTGCGATATTCATTTTTTTTTTAAATGAAAATAGAAATATTGGTTCAATATTATAATCAGATATTCGCAGCTCGTTCCACATGCGAGCCGACTAACGATAAAACGAGTCGGAGAAATGACCCGTTCATATATGTATAGATAACATCAACTTAACTGTGAACGTGTATTCCGCTCGGTCCGTCGAGTATCAACCACGTGCACGGTGCACCGGGGATCAATGCTGCTAGCTCCTTTTAACTGGCTCTAATAAAATATCTGTAGAATAGACACAGCATACGCACATTTCGTCATACATGATTTTACCGTACAAATGCCTCAGGGATCTCATTTCTACAGTATTCAGTCTACTTTCAGCCTTCTTCTGCCAGTTCCATGCCTCACTTCCATATATTAGGGTAGGTACCAGCACTCCATTGTGGACTGCTAGCTTCGCTTCTTTGGACAGTTTTTTTGTTAGCTCCAACCTCGTCCAATCATCCGTTAATTACCCATTATAACAAAGAACCCGGCCACCCCTACTAAGTCACGAAGCGTAATCAGGAGAGATGGTGATAGATGCAAGTTCAAAATTTCCCATATAACATTATGCCTTTTGCCGCCATTTTGGATTTTGATGGTCAAAAGGTATCCCTCAACCAGTCTCTTTCGATCCGGCCCGCCACGCAGTAGGTATTTTTTTATGGATTTGATTTTTGAGAAAATTTCGTTTCAATCTAAATACGCATACATTTCTTATAAACAATTCAAGCAACACACGTCATTTTGATTTGAAACGGTACCATCTCACAGTCATTTCATGCGATATTCGACTCTAGAGACTCATACTTTGAGTTCAATATCACAAAAGATAACGGAATCACATAAAACCTTGTGATGAACAGTCCACCGATTGCCCCCTTGATTGGTTCATTTAGTAAAACCATATATAGGGACACAGATCAACTTTGTCTAATAACTTCTTACCTGGATCAACATACTACGGGAATAGATCAATATATATGAGATCAACATAAGAATGCCAATTTGGGTAGATCAACATAAATTATGCATCCGATTTCCATACAAATTTTGAAAATTTTATGAACAGTACATCAAATGGTTTTTCTGGCAAACTGGCAACATTGATAATTATTGTACCACTGTTGTCAATTCATTCAGATGTATTCCAAAATTGCCAAGTTATATGGTGTTAAAGGTGGATCAACTTAGTCTAACAACTTCTTACTGGATCAACATACTACGGGAAGAGGTCAATATATATATATATATATATATATATATATATATATATATATATATATATATATATATATATATAGGTCCCACAACATTTATTGCGTCCGTGCGTAAATCCGTCTTTGGGCGTCCAGCACTTCTAGTTCTTTTTTTTAGATTGTTTTTGTGAATATTGCACTATGTTTTACTCACGATAATCGCTAATATCATATTTTTTTAATATTCATAATAATGCAGGTTTTGATGTTTATTACACTCTCATACATTTCTAGCGTCACGTACATACTCACGTCCGGGTGTATATTTTTTGTATATCGAAGGTTCCTTTTAATATAGGTTTCACGTCCGTTCACTCTAATTTAATTGTTACGTCTGCCGTATATTGCTGACTATTCTAATAAAGGTTTCACGTCCATACTGAATAATATATTCTTGCGTCCGAGTGTATATTATTTGTTTGTTACATGGCGTTTTGAAGGTCGATTTAATTTTTACGTCTTCCGTATATACGGCCCTTAGGACTCTTGGATTTGTTTTGAGAGTTTCAAAAGGTAAATTTAGGCCGTTGTTATGCCCCTTATATTATTAAACCCCTTAGGATTACATGACTTATTCTGATATGGGAGATATATTTCACCTTAAAAATAATCAATATAAATATTGTTTATTTTAATGCTTTTATATATCGAGACAAATAGACATCTATAATTTTTGCAATCTTTTCTTTATTTTGAATATCTACTTATGTGAGACTTCTTATCATTTTTACCAATGTATCTTATTTTATTATACGCTTTCGTTGTAACATTTTTTTTTCATTCTATTTTGTTTTCTCTATTGTTTTAATTTTGAAGAATTTATAATAACTGCGATACTCAACTATTAAACTAGAATGTAAACGTCTATTAGGTGTAATAAATAAATTAACAAATAAATAAACAACACAAAATATTTCTTACTTTTCTAGTGAAGTTTTCACGTTCATAGTGAATTAATTAATTAATTACAGCATCTGTGGTTGAGAGATAAGACTCTCGACTCGCAATCCGAAGCCCGTAATCTGACGGTCAAACCCGGCGTGCGCAAATAAATTTTTATTTGTTTGTGTTATTTCACAATTAATACATTAAACATAATATAAAGTGTGTTTGCAGCACGTTCCAGAGTGAAATATACTCTCAGTATCGCCCTGGTGTGTGACCACCATTCCGAATGGAAACGTTATTTCCAAGCTTTTGCCGTGTTTGGTGACCAGATATAAGATATATATAGCCAGATACTTTTCTACATTTCTCTTCCTCATTTTCTTCCCCTCTCCAATACCTTCACCCTAGTACTCAGATTGGGGATGCCACAGTCTCGCTGTTCCAGACGGGAGCGGTTGAGACTCTTGTGCGGTATATAAAAAATATATGTATATATATATTTATGTTTTATTTTTTTGACATCCAGAAACACACCAGACCTGACAACAAACTGTCTATTGATAGTGAGAAGTTTTAATGAATATATTGTTACACCTTGTATACAATCGTACCTACTGGGCGCAGGCGTGCGACAATTTTTTTTACAACGATATCCTTAGTAAAAATGTATCATTTCATAACGCGCCAGTTCGCTCCATTGCAGAGGGTGGTCGGACATTTTTAGGTCGGGATATCAATTTACCGTCCACTGTAAACCATCTTACAAAAATGTCCACCCGCGCAAGGCGCTTTTTAGTTCTGAGTGCTAAGTGGCAACGTTGTAGATGAACTGAATGTTGCCAAATCTGGGGTTTTGCTTCCCCAAGGACTCAAACAATACATAAAAATGTACAAATTCGCCAACGGCCATGGGGACGCAATACTATCGACGAAATGCGTGGACGCAGCACGGCCGTCGTTATGTATACAAAATAATATCTACTCGTGATTGGTCACGAGGATACAATACCATCGGCGCAGAACTTCTGTCGTTACGTATTCAATATGATAATATCTGTTTTTATATTTAACTTAATTAGTTCAACCTCAAATTGCAATATTTTAATTAATTAGTTAAACTTATTAATACCATTAAGTTCAATATAAAAATTTATTTTTTTATTTTTATTTCTTAACATCTTTAGTGTTACAATATTTACAACATAATATTAAATAATATATAAATCACTTTTCTGATAAGTAAGATGCTTGTGCTTAGGAGAGAACAACAATATATTTTTACATATTTATATTGCAAATATTATTACAAAAACTATTAATAGCCTTACAAGAAAATACAATAAAAGTAATAAAAACATGTTAGTTATAAATAATACCAAGTAATGATAAGCAGAAACATAATATGTGGAGTTTATTAAGCAGAATTGATTTGAAAGTACCTACACGGCACACACGCTCATGTAATCTAGTAAAATAAAAATGCTTGTCTTGGAAGAATATGTTCAACATATGTATAATAACATTCTCTCTGATTCTATCTTCAATGTAACCAAAATAAATATAAAAACTATATTAAAAATGTATAAAACGTGTACCAAACTGCATAAAATGTTATTATATTATGTAATGACATATATTATGTAGTATTACGTTATAATAATCTTCTGTTTTAATAATCTCCTGTTATAATAATCTCCAGTTAAAATAATCTCATGTTATAATAATCTCCCTCTTGAATAACGTTATATTTTTTACAAAATGAAACAATACTAAGTTTTAAACCACTTTATATTTATTTTATACAATATTTGGGTTCAATCCAAACCGGTCGACGAAATATAAATACAAATAAAGTGGTTTAAAACAAAGTATTTGTTTCATTTTGTATAATGTCAAGCCACTAAGTGTTTGCTTTCTTCGATAAATTTAATATTTTTTAGTTCTTGTAAGTATAGTTTGTAAATTTTTACATACATAATAGAATAGAATATTGCGGAAATCTGCAATTGGTTTCTCAGTTAGGTAAATTACACGTGTATAAATGAACCACATTGTAAACTGTTGATTTCCCTGAAATAAAATAAATAAATAGTTTTGTAAATCAGTTTTGTAGCGCCCTTCGTGGCAGCAGGACGCGTCCTAACGCTTCCTCCAACCGCTTTGTTTTTTTTAGTATTTTCAAGGGAAATGAGGCAACATCCCTTTGAAATTATTTTTAAAATCAATCCATCAACATTTGAACTTAAATAAAAATAAACTTAATAATTATTAGAACTTTATAATATGTGATTTGAGTGCAGTGTTTTAAAGTGAATATTCTGAAATTTGCTCAAAAATATCGGACTTTCGAAACGAACGGCGACCGGTAAATACACTCCAGATGTTTTCAACAAAATTCTCGGAAACTGGGCAAGCTTGGACACTGGCAAGTTTTTTACTAAGCCCAGGGCAATTTATTACCCAACCGTCGCTTTTTTTATTGCGGACAGAATGCACCACTTCAACAATTACCAGGAACAGGATTACATGGAGATAAATGATGGACTTGCCAAACGTCACAGCGGTGCTGCCAGGGTCTCTTATCTATGTGAGGTGTCAGCGCTTTATTAGCAGCAGATACATACCTGGACGCTGTTGTTGGACGCGGTGGACTCTCTTACTGCAGCAGCTGGTCCAGTTCCTTCACCACTTAGGATTCTTGCTGCAGAGTCTCCATCTTCTATCTTCGTAGAACGTCACAGCGGTGCTGCCAAGGTCTGGTATCTGTGAGAGGATAGTGTGTCAGCGCTTTATTAGCAGCAGACACATACCTGGACGGATGACGAACCTCGTGCTGGCACTGTTGGTGGACGCGGTGGACTCTTTCGCTGCAGCAGCTGGACCAGTTTCTTCACCACCTGGGATTCTTGCTGCAGAGTCTCCATCTTCTATCTTCGTGTCACCTGTTCCTTTACTTCATTTTACTTAACTTAACTTCACTCTATTTTTGTAATATTTATATTTTCTGTAATACCTGCATCAACTGTAAAGCGCCCCTGAGGTGATATCTCACAAAAGCGGCGCTATACAAATTATCCAATAATAAATAAATATAAATAAATAAATAAATAATTTAAAACAATAAAAAAATTTATTAGGTGGTATTAGAGAATATTAAATTGTTTTTTTTGTAACTGTCATAATTTTCCTCAGATATATCCAGGAGTAATTTATTGAATAATTTTATACCGTTAAATAAATAATGATGTTTTGCTGTTGTAGTTCGAACTAGTGGTACGGTTAGTCCTCCAATATAAATAATTATTTAGCTTAAAATTAATTATGGAATAGTATTTTTATCAAATAAATCTTTATGTAATTGAAGTTCTTAATGTACGAGTATTTTTGTCATAAATTTTTGTGAGAAGGGGAACCGGGAAACCTTGGAAAACATTTATTGTTGGATAGTTATATGGCTTTTTTAAATATGATTTTTATTAATATTTTTTGAATTGTCACAAGTGGACGTAGGTATGATTTATACGCACCCCCCCCCCGCAAACCACGGATTTCATATTGTAGTAGTGTAGAATGTGCAAGTGCAAAATAAATACCTTTAAGTATTTTTAATGATACAGTATTTCTAAGTCTAAAAAACATAAAGATTAGTTTTCTCATTCTGTCTACTGTGGAGTTTATTTGACTTTTCCATTTGATATTATCGATAATTATTCCAAGATGTTCACAGCCTAAGCACCCTGATCAAGTTTCTGAAGGAATCGCTTGGGTACCTACTGGATTATAAGGGTATAACGAGCTATGTATTCGATACATGCGATTATATTAATTGGCTAATTATTTAGATTCATTAATTGACAAACAGTTTGCGTTACATATTGGTATTTCGTTAACATTGATATCAGTAAATTTTTCTTTAGCATAGACTACAATTCCACTACTTTTATTTTTGTGATAATTTGTGACATATTGTTTGTAGTTTGGAATACTTGGTATATTTTTATGTATTGCATGCGAGTGTGCCTCGGATAGTATTAAAAAATCTGGTTGTGAACATAATGTTAAATACATAGGTATACCAGAAGTTCGTCCATGTTTCAAATTATACTCCGTATGTGCAAGATTGTTAGTAGATTTATTATATTGTTCTAGATTTTAGTGCATTCGCTGTATGTTTCACATACGTATTCTTCTATATTTTGATTTTTTGTTGATTTCATTTAAGTTAAAGTTTTCATTGCATTTATGAAGGTGTGATAAAATATATAGTTATAATTCTATGAATATATTAATGATAATCCTCACAATTTGTGTTACGATATTCTTGCTAGATTTCAATTCATATCTTGAGGTTTTTATTTTATTCTATAAGATTTATTTTATATTCAGATAATATTCGGGAACTTATAAATTGTTTATTTAATTGACAACAATATTTAATTTAAAATAAAACAATAACTTTGTTAACACGACTTTTATTTTTTATACTTTGTGCCGACCGGGTTTCGCTCCCAAAAAAACGCTTTTTCTTTAAAAAAAAACAACAACGGACGCAATACTACCAACGTAATGCGTAAACGCATCACGATCGTCGTTATGCATTAAAAACTACGCAGGATGCTTCTTAGTTCTTAGTGTCAAGCGGCATCGTTGTAAATTAACCCAACGTTGCCAAATCTGATGATTTACTCAACCAAACGCTTAAATAATTTATAAAAATGTACTCGTGAATGGCCATGGGGACGCAGTACTATCGAAGTAATGCGTGGACGCAGCAAAATCGTCGTTATGCATTAAAAACCACGCAAGACGATTCTTAGTTCTAAGTATCAAGCGGCATCGTTGTAAATTAACCAAATGTTGCCAAATCTGATGATTTACTCAACCAAACGATCAAATAATATTTAACAATGTACTCCGAATGTCCACGAGGACGCAGTACTATCGACGTAATACGTAGACGCAGCAAGACCGTCGTTATGTATTCATAATAATATTTCAACGTGATCGGCCAGGGGGACGCAATACTATCAAAGTAATGCGTGGATGCAGCATGACCGTCGTTGTATATTCAAAATAATATCTACTCGTGATCGTTCACTGGGACGCAATACTATCGACGTGATGCATGGAAGCATCATGATTGTCATTATGAGTTAAAAATAGTATATTCTCATGAGCGGCTACGGGGACGCAGTACTATCGACGTAATGCGTGGACGCAGCACGACCGTCGTTATGTATATAAAATAATATCTACTCGTAATCGGTCTTGAGGACGCAATACTAACGATGTAATGCGTAGACGCAGCATGATCGTCGTTATGTATCGAAAATTATATTTCTTCGTGGACGCGGCAAGATCGTAGAAATGAATAAAAACATACACTGCTCGATATATACATCGTGTAGCGAACCTGTCGGCAAAATGTCAAACGTTCAATATTCGTTTCCAGACATTCTGAGACATTTTTTGCTTCCATAAAAATTTTTGCCATACGATTCTACATGGGGTAAGCATCGTTCTGGCCAATTTTGAGGTCAAAACATTGCAGCGTCCGTATATCGGACGCTGTAAGTCGGTGGACGCTGCAATGCTATGGAGTTTTTAGGGGTCGGACGCAACAAATGTAGCGGGATATATATATATATATACATATTATATTTCACTTAATCAAGTTTCTTTTTATTAATATATGTAGCTGGGAGCAGTTCCTTGATAATGTCTAATACTGATATTTGTTTGCCGGGTTTGAACCCGCGATCTCCGGATCGCTAGCTGGCAGCCTTTCCCCTCTACCATGGAGGCCGTCGAAATTTTACTTTTTGTTTTAAAATAATATATATTGTATTCGTTTTAATTATGCTCTTTTTGGAATAAATTCAGCATAGGTAGATGCAAGTTATTTATTTTCACCGTTTTTTTTTAAGTCTATGTATCCATAAATTGATGTATCTAATGTAGAATATTTTCATTTGAGAAATTTTAGGTTGACGAATATAATGCTTAAATTCAGTATTGATAGATCAGAGTTAATATTTTATAAGAATAATTTTTAAATATATGTAGCTGTGAGCTGTTCCTTGAAAATGTCTAATACTGAGATTTGTTTGCCGGGGTTCGAACCCACGATATCTATTGTATTTGTTTTAATTATGCTCTTTTTGGATAAATTCAGAATAGCTAGATGCAAGTTATTTATTTTAACCTTTTTTTTTAAGTGTATGTATCCATAAATTGATGCATCTATTGTAGAATATGTTTAAACCTAGCTGTGAGTTGTTCCATCATCATTTCTAATATTGAGATTGGTTTGTTGATTTGTTTCCAAAAAAATTATTTGTAAATAAATTTTACAAAAATTTTAGATGTGGAAATTTGATAAAGTGTATGTAAATTTGATAAAAGTACATATACCTAGTTTTGTAAAAGAACGTATTAGTTACATTTTGTTAATATATATACATATTATATTTAACTTAATCAAGTTTCTTTTTATTAATATTTATATGTACCTATTAATAATTCACTTTCAGAATATTTTTGTTTGGATTGTAAATAAATAAAATCAATTCAAATTTTATAAATATTTACTTTTATTAGCGTTCCCCATAGTTTGAGGATTGTCGATAATATTGACTACGCTGCCGGCTCAGCCGCTGCTGGCAAAATAGAATGGACGGTATTCATCCACCAGGTAACAAGGTATTAACAAGCGTATGGAAGCATCGGCGAACGGAGATCTCGCTGGGCGCTTCTTACGTATTGCAAGCACCGCGTCATGGCAACAATATTTATTTCAAATTACTTGCCTCGTGCAAATCAGGCCAAAATATGACGGTGCAAGGCGCTCGGTTTTAAAATTTATAAAGCACAAGAATCGAAATATTTCCAGCGTTTATATTCCTCTTAAATATGGAAGTACAGTACTTACATTTATTAATAACATTTGCTGCACACGATTGGTCCTAAAGGAGTTCAAATTTTTAATTCATTCGGCCTCACTATTGAGAAGAGCACGCTGGAAGGCATTATTCTACTCTTCGATAGACTGGATAGACACTTCATACCTACAGTGAATATTACAGTGGAACGATTCAAATTCTTTACCAGGAAGCAAAGAAATAACGGTCAACAAGCTGTTATTATTTGTCTATTTTGTCGTGACAAGCAAAGTGTTACAATAATAATGTCGAGTCAAATTCTGCAAATGCAGAATGCTACGGATATGGTTGGCGAGTGGAAACGTTTTAAGCAATCATTTCTTTTATATATGATGGCGAATAACTACAACGAGGAAAATGAAATTCAAAAAGTTGCAAGATTCCTACACACAATACTATGTTGAAGACACACCTGACACCATGTTATATTGTGGTGAAATAAGAACACGATTAATAATTGTAATCTGTACTGTATTGGTTGACAATTGACATTACACGAGCCTACGCCGCCCGGGCTTGCGGAGCAAAAGACAATCTTAATGATATACCTAGTGTTACCATATCCAACAATACTTACTTTTTACTTGTATATATTATTATAAAAATTAAATTATAACTTCTTGTAACTGTAATTGACCGGACCTAAGTCCTCCATCACAACACAAGCAAGCATTTTCGGCTTTCTGTGGTGGTGGTAGGAGTTATTGTTGGGTTATTCGTAACCCGGGAATGTTTGTCTTTCTTTAAAAAAAAAAAAAAAAAACTTGACCACGACTACGTGACCCCCCCCTGGCGCCAAAGCTGGATCCGCCCTTGTATATAAAAGAAATGATTGCTTAAAACGTTTCCACTCGCCAACCATATCCGTAGCATTCTGCATTTGCAGAATTTGACTCGACATTATTATTGTAACACTTTGCTTGTCACGACAAAATAGACAAATTAACCGTTATTTCTTTGCTTCCTGGTAAAGAATTTGAATCGTTCCACTGTAATATTCACTGTAGGTATGAAGTGTCTATCCAGTCTATCGAAGAGTAGAATAATGCCTTCCAGCGTGCTCTTCTCAATAGTGAGGCCGAATGAATTAAAAATTTGAACTCCTTTAGGACCAATCGTGTGCAGCAAATGTTATTAATAAATGTAAGTACTGTACTTCCATATTTAAGAGGAATATAAACGCTGGAAATATTTCGATTCTTGTGCTTTATAAATTTTAAAACCGAGCGCCTTGCACCGTCATATTTTGGCCTGATTTGCACGAGGCAAGTAATTTGAAATAAATATTGTTGCCATGACGCGGTGCTTGCAATACGTAAGAAGCGCCCAGCGAGATCTCCATTCGCCGATGCTTCCATACGCTTGTTAATACCTTGTTACCTGGTGGATGAATACCGTCCATTCTATTTTGCCAGCAGCGGCCGAGCCGGCAGCGTAGTCAATATTATCGACAATCCTCAAACTATGGGGAACGCTAATAAAAGTAAATATTTATAAAATTTGAATTGATTTTATTTATTTACAATCCAAACAAAAATATTCTGAAAGTGAATTATTAATAGGTACATATAAATATTAATAAAAAGAAACTTGACTAAGTTAAATATAATATGTATATATATTAACAAAATGTAACTAATACGTTCTTTTACAAAACTAGGTATATGTACTTTTATCAAATTTACATACACTTTATCAAATTTCCACATATAAAATTTTTGTAAAATTTATTTACAAATAAATTTTTTGGAAACAAATCAACAAACCAATCTCAATATTAGAAATGATGATGGAACAACTCACAGCTAGGTTTAAATATATTCTACAATAGATGCATCAATTTATGGATACATACACTTAAAAAAAAAGGTTAAAATAAATAACTTGCATCTAGCTATTCTGAATTTATCCTAAAAGAGCATAATTAAAACAAATACAATAGATATCGCGGGTTCGAACCCCGGCAAACAAATCTCAGTATTAGACATTTTCAAGGAACAGCTCACAGCTACATATATTTAAAAATTATTCTTATAAAATATTAACTCTGATCTACCAATACTGAATTTAAGCATTATATTCGTCAACCTAAAATTTCTCAAATGAAAATATTCTACATTAGATACATCAATTTATGGATACATAGACTTAAAAAAAAACGGTGAAAATAAATAACTTGCATCTACCTATGCTGAATTTATTCCAAAAAGAGCATAATTAAAACGAATACAATATATATTATTTTAAAACAAAAAGTAAAATTTCGACGGCCTCCATGGTAGAGGGGAAAGGCTGCCAGCTAGCGATCCGGAGATCGCGGGTTCAAACCCGGCAAACAAATATCAGTATTAGACATTATCAAGGAACTGCTCCCAGCTACATATATTAATAAAAAGAAACTTGATTAAGTGAAATATAATATGTATATATATATATATATATATATTAACAAAATGTAACTAATACATACTTTTAAAAAACTAGGTATATGTAGTTTTATCAAATTTACATACACCATACTAAAGGTCCCCATAAGGACGTCAACAACAGAAATTTTTAAGCATTTTGACGTTCCAAGTATACAGAAAATCTATGCCAAAAACATTCAGGTACACCACCTCAAAAATAATTCAGAAGTAAACACCTCACATACTTATAAAACCAGAGCCAAAGAAACAGAGATACAAAATATACCAAAGTGTAACTCTACCTTTGGACAAAAAAGTTCTAATTTTTTAGCAATAAAGGTATATAACAAACTCCCACTTAGTATCAAACAAATTAAAACCAAAAATCACTACATTAAGGACATTAAATCTTGGCTTAAGGAACTACCGGAAAAAGAACTCACTAGCCTATTAAAAACATCGTCGTAGAAGTTTCTGGAAAACCTTACCCAAAACATGAAGTCGAACCATAGAAGTCGCTGAAAAATTATTCAAAACCTAGTCCCCCTCAGCACAGGATCTCCTAGTGAGGAGGACTATAAAAATCTATATCAATTAATCATATAAATATATATAATTCTTATAAAAATGTTTAAAAAAATGTAATATAGTTACTAAATAAAAAAATAAAAATAAAATAAAAAAACGTATAGCTTCATCTTAAATAACAAAATCAATTTTTCGTTTACTTCTTCTCCCAAAACGCGTTATCACCTCATCTACTTCAATTGGTACGTTTTTATGAACGTGGAGAAGTGCCAGTCCGGTTAGGCGTTCTTCAACCATTGAAGCTCTTAGCCACGATTTGATTCTTCGTAACGTAGAGAAAGATCTTTCCGCTGTCGCTACACTAACAGGCAGTGTAGCCATAATACGTAAAAATTTTCTTACATTAGGATACATCTCAATATCGCAATTTAAAATAATGTCAGAAATCGACTGCGGTATGTCCTGACTACGCTGCCACTTCATCATCCACAGCCGATATTCATTTACAATGATAGAAACTGGAGTATTATCTAATAACAATGTATAATCGGATGCTAGTTGTTTCACAGTTTCAATGTCTTGATTACTGTATTCGCTTTTTGGCATGAAAACGCTTAGCTGAAAAAAATTAAGGATTTCAGGAGACAGACGGTCCTGTAGGTCACTTATTATTGAATCCAGAAGAGGGATGTATATGGATCTGCGGAAATACTCTTCAGCAGATTGAGCAGGTTGATTATTGGCCCTATGTATTTGTCTTGACACTATTCTGGGACATTTAATTTCTACATCTAGCTGCTCAGCTACTTCTTTAGCCTCTTCAAAAAGCTGTCGGTAAATTATGTCCACATTTTCTCTTTTATTTTGTAGAACACTTAAAGTATCGTTAATAGCGTCCGCAGCTTTTTTTAAATCAATGGAGTTCGATTGCAGTATTCTGCTTAAAGATACAGTAGTACCTGAAAAATAAAAAGTTAGTATGTGACTGTTTGTGAGTTATGGGTGAATAAATTAAGGATCTTGACTTAATATAAATGGTAGTTAAAATTGTTTTTGTTGAAACACAAACAAATTAACAATATAATATTCAAGTAGGTATAGTACGTATGTTCATTATCCAAACAATAAGAAACAAAATAATATAGGCAAGTACCCACCTAAAATATCACTTAAACAGATGGAGGATATAATAAAGTCAGAACTGCGCAATGCTTGCAGCAAGCAATGCGCATCAGTAGCGGTTTTACTGTCTTGCCAAGTAGAAATCTTCTCCAAAGCGCTACAAATTTTGACCAAGTTGTCTCCTTGAAATTGAAGATGCCCATCATGCCTCTCTACCCAACGTGTCTCACAGATACCTTGCAAGGCAACTCCGAATCCTTTTTTAAAAACTTCATGCCTCTTAGCGGATGCATTGGCAAAAGCTACAACTTTTCTCATTGTGCCAGAAGTATTGCGACAAGAAACTACTTGGGATAATCTAGCCAACGAGTTATTAAGTACATGGTTGTTGCATGGGCAACGTTTGGCGTGAATGGCTATTTTCTTCAATTCTTGCACTGCACCTTTCGTATCTGATGCCATAACCGAGCAGCTGTCAGTTCCAATACCCACACACCTAGTTAAATCTAAATTAAATTTAGTACACAGATTTTCAACAATTTTCGCCAATGCTACACCTGTCAATCGAGGCTCTATATCACCTGAATTGTTTTCTTCACGTCTAAGAGCATCGTAAGTGTCACAGAAAGTCACAAAATGTTCCTTTATAATACCATTATGAAAATATCGAAATGATAGGCTCAGCTGTGAGATATGTGATATATCTGTTGTTTCATCGAACAAAATTGAAAAAAAAATTGCTTCCCGCACATTCTGTAAAATGTTCTCCTGAATGATTTCTGCACAAATATCTATCAACTCATTTTGTACAGTCTTGCTGATGTACGTGGCGTTGGATTTTGAAGATTCTAAATGCTGCTGCAATGCAGTATCGCCAGAATCTATACGAAATTTTAAAAGGGCTCTGAAATTCCCTTCATCAGCTACCACGCTGTCATGGCTCAACAATTTACCATCGTCGCGATGGCCACGTAACGGTATATTTTGATGGCCACAAAATATAATAGTTTTTACGATTGGTCGCAAACGATCTCTATTTTCATTTATTTGTGTCAGTCTTTGACTATTTACTTGGTTCATTATATTAATTTCTGGCTTGTGAAAAGTCAACAAAAAGTTCTTCCCTGCTTCGACAGCTGATTCGTGGTATTTTTTTCGCTGGTGTGTTAGCAGAACACCATTTTCACCAAGCAAATTATCAAAAGCTTTTAACGGTTCTTTTACGAGTCGATATAAGGGTGTTTTTTTCTGTACACCACCTCCAGGAGCTACGGCAAACAAAGCACAGTACTTGCAGTAAAGTCCCTGGTCTTTATGCGACAAAACAAGCCAGTGAAACTTTTCAAGGTGAGACTTATTCGCATATTTTTTTGTTTGTTTTCCTTTTTTATTAACAACACAGTGCGGGAAAGTGTAATTAGGGGGAGGCTGCCAATGCTTTTCAAGCAACATAGCTTTAGTAGATGAATCATCTATATTTTTCCCTATATAACATGCAATATCTGAAGCAAACTCTGATTGAGAAAGTGAAGTCTTTATCTGATCAGAATCAGAAGTCGACGTACATAATATAGGCTGAATATCGTTAATAACAGGAGAGCATGTTTTTTCATCGTCTAAGGTTAATGTAGGCAATGTTATAGCTGTAGAAGCAAAGCAAGAAGCAGAAGCATCGGCAGTACAATTATTATCCTCTGTAGTTGTTGTAGGTAAATTTTTCGAGTGAGCAATCTCAAGCCTTGGTTTCTTTGTGAAAAATGAATCTATTTTTTTAAATGAACTGCCACCTATATTACGTTTTAACCCACCACCACCATCTCCTTTTCCCTTAGAGTCACCCTGCAAGCAAAACCATGCAAATTTCACACCCCACAACAGACAACAGACTTTTGTAAATACATATTAACACACTTTAATCGGGAAGAGTAGTTCTACCCGTTCGGTCGATTGATGCTTAACGTCGGGAAGGGTAGTTCTACCTTCTGCGCCCGCCTCATTTCAATGGCAGAAAAGAAGAAATTATCCGATGTTTTTATATGAATATTATATACCAATCTCTTTGTAAAGGTCCCAACTATACGTACATAATTATCAATTTGTAATGCAAGTCTTTATTTAGTATTTATCTTGGAGTCTTTTGTGTACATCGATATTTCAACTAAAATGACCTATATTTTATGAAAACCTGACACTTGATAGGTATTGCTTTGAAGATCAACGAAATAAGTAATTTAGATAACATATTCTGTTATTCTAATAATTCAATTCTTGGAATGAGGGTTTTTATGACCATGAAACCCGAAACAAATCTCTCTATCTCTGTTCCGCACCCACTCAACTCCTAGGTGCGAGCGAGCGCAGAGTGTCTGACGCGTCTAACAAAAGCAGGTATCGGCAAACACAGTTAGGCGGACCAAAATAAATATTTACAAGTGCATGGCAGTTTTTAAAACGCAAATTGTCGTACGGTTGTGTTCTGAGGAGATAATATTTATATTAGCTTTTTCAAACCTTTCAAAATGGATTCTGAAAATTACGAAAGTGATGACGAAATCGTTGCAGATAATTTATCTGCCTGTTCTAGTAATTATTTGCCTGAATTCGATAGTGAAAGTGAAGAATCTAGTGAAAGTGAAGAAATTTCTTGTAGGAGAAGAATGTCAGTGATGCCATTACAGTTCAGTGATTCTGAAGAAAGTGATATGGAGGAAGAAGGAGAAGAGTGGTCTCGAATAGATAATCCGCCAAATATCGAATCATTTTAAGGTCATCCTGGTGTTTGCGTAACACCAGCTGATTCCAAAAGTATTATGCAAGTAGTAGAACTATTTATTGGAAATGATTTGTTTGAAATGATGGTAGAAGAAAGCAATCGTTACCATGCTCAAAATGAATCAAGATTCAAACAAACGAACAAATCCATCAAGTGGAAGCCTATAAATATTCCAGATATGAAAAGAATGTTAGGATTGATTCTGCTTATGGGTCAAGTGCAAAAAACTACGAGACAAGATTATTGGTCTTCAGACCAATGTATCGAGACGCCCATATTTTCAAAAACAATGAGCCGTGATCGTTTCAATCAAATTTGGAGATCTTGGCACTTTTCAAATAACCAAAACATTACCGATTCCAGCGACCGCCTTGAAAAAATTCGACCCGTTTTGACATATCTCATCCCAAAATTTAATTCTGTTTACAAGCCTCAAAGGGAGCTTTCTCTAGATGAAAGCATCATACCGTGGCGGGGAAGGCTAGCATTTAAAGTATACAATGCGTCAAAAATAATTAGATATGGTATTCTCGTGCGAATGGTTAGTGAAGCCCCTACGGGATAAATTTGGAAATATACTGTGGGCAAGGAAAGCGACTAATAGATACAGTTGAAACATTGCTTAATCCATGCCTAAATTTGTGGCATCATGTATATATGGACAATTACTATAATAGCGTTAAAACTAGTGAAGTGTTGTTGAAACATAAAATAAGAACGTGCGGAACAATGCGAATTAATCGAGGTTTTCCCGAATGCCTTAAAAACGTAAAGCTCAATCCAGGCCAAAGTATTTTCCGTCGAAAAAATGATGTGTTATTGCAAATTTGGAAATCTAAGAGGGACGTCAGAATGATTTCAACTATACATTCTTCGATCATACTTGAAAGCGGCAATATCGATTGGAAGACGAAACTACGAATCTGGAAACCACAGAGTATTATTGAGTATAACAAATATATGAAAGGAGTTGATCGTGCAGATCAGTATCTTTCGTATTACTCAATAATAAGAAGAACCAAAAAATGGACTAAGAGAGCTGTGATGTATTTATTGAATTGTGCTCTGTTTAATTCCTACAAAGTTTACAAGGCCTTGAATGCAACCAAAAGACTGACTTATAAACAATTTTTACTCAATGTTGCTAAATATTGGATAATGACCGAGATTTCTGAAACTGATGCAAATTTTGAGGAACCGAGACCATCCACATCACAATTACAAAGGAAAGTCTTGAAAAAAGATCCTCCAGGGAGATTATCAATGGACACAAAAAAACATAAAGCGATAAAAATTGTCACCGGCGTAAAAAGAAATATCCCCAGAGACAATGTCGCGTGTGTTCTGCGCACAAAACGAAAGGTCTGACGAGTTATATGTGTCAATTTTGCGACGTCCCTCTTCATAGGGGGGAATGTTTCACTAAGTATCACACTGTATCCAAATATTAGATGAACAATTTTTAGACGTGAACTGAAACTGATTACATAAAAGTGGTTAGAAACTAAAACCTAATAGTGTATGGTGAAAAACAATAAACAATATTACGTGAGCAATACGAGAAGCATTCTACCGTAAGTGATTATTTTAAATTTCATTTGAAAAAATAACCAATATTATTAGCACGTTCCGATGGTTTTGGTCCGCTGTACCGTGCGAGGAGCAATTGCACACGTGGTATTTCAATGGGTAATAATGTGTTACTCTGACGATACTAGAGAAGTGGCAATTTTTTTTGTTTTTATAATGATTTGGGCTTGGTGAAAATATAATAATTTGTAATTTTATAAAATTGAAACCTAGTTTATACTTAAAAAATTGAGCCCTAATTACTCAACAATGACTTTGTTTTCGATTTATTATGTTGCATTAGAAATAATACTTGGTTTTCGGCAAGAAATTTTATAGCTTGGGTATGCTGAATTAGTATGTAGAAAATTTTATTGAAATATTTCCATTATTTTCGAAGATATAGCGATTTAAAACAAATTAAACAAATTCGCGCGGGACCTTTATTTTCGCCCGTTTTCAGCGGTCAGCCGGCGAAAAAATAACCCGATCAAAGTGTGTTAATTATAAGTACCTACGCTACGTAAAACACCCAGACTCAAGCCAAAACAAATTAGTCTAAGAGGTCACGGTCTTTTTCATAACGATCAGAGGAATGGGTAGTTTTAGTACATATTCAAAGTATGGCATCTCCGCATATGAAAAACGTTGGTCTGCCTGCTCTAAGTGGTTGCAACTATGAGTTATAGAGCTTACAAGAGGCTTTATTGTTTCGAAAAAAAAACGATCAGAGGAATGGGTAGTTTTAGTACATATTCAAAGTATGGCGTCTCCGCATATGAAAAAAGTTGGTCTGCCTGCTCTAAGTGGTTGCAACTATGAGTTATAGAGCTTACAAGAGGCTTCATTGTTTCGAAAAAAAAACGATCAGAGGAATGGGTAGTTTTAGTACATATTCAAAGTATGGCGTCTCCGCATATGAAAAAAGTTGGTCTGCCTGCTCTAAGTGGTTGCAACTATGAGTTATAGAGCTTACAAGAGGCTTCATTGTTTCGAAAAAAAAACGATCAGAGGAATGGGTAGTTTTAGTACATATTCAAAGTATGGCGTCTCCGCATATGAAAAAAGTTGGTCTGCCTGCTCTAAGTGGTTGCAACTATGAGTTATAGAGCTTACAAGAGGCTTCATTGTTTCGAAAAAAAAACGATCAGAGGAATGGGTAGTTTTAGTACATATTCAAAGTATGGCGTCTCCGCATATGAAAAAAGTTGGTCTGCCTGCTCTAAGTGGTTGCAACTATGAGTTATAGAGCTTACAAGATTAGGCTACATTGTTGCGAAAAAAAAAACGATCACAGAAATGGGTAGTTTTAGTACATATTCAAAGTATGGCGTCTCCGCATATGAAAAAAGTTGGTCTGCCTGCTCTAAGTGGTTGCAACTATGAGTTATAGAGCTTACAAGAGGCTTCATTGTTTCGAAAAAAAAACGATCAGAGGAATGGGTAATTTTAGTACATATTCAAAGTATGGCGTCTCCGCATATGAAACAAGTTGGTCTGCCTGCTCTAAGTGGTTGCAACTTCGAGTTATAAAGCTTACAAGATTAGGCTACATTGTTTCGAAAAAAAAAAACGATCAGAGAAATTGTCAGTTTTAGTATATATTCAAAGTATGGCCTCTCCGCAGATGAAACAAGTTGGTCTGGCGGCTCTCAGTGGTTGCATTTCAGAGTTATGATGCGCGCAAGTCATTGCATTGTTGCGAAAAAAACGATAACAGAAATGGTCAGTTTTAGTACCTATTCGAAGTATGGTGTCTCCACAGGTGAAACGAGTTGGTCTGCCTGCTCTCAGTGGTTGTATTTCAAAGAAAAAAAATAACAGTAATCAATAAAATAAAAAAATTAAATCGAACAAATCCAATTTTTATTAATTCAACTTCCATAATCTAAACATCTTTGATTTCTGATAAAAAAAAATTGTCAACATCGACCAAGATGTTTCCAGAACTGTCCATTCGTCTATTTTTTATTTCTTGCAGTTCTTCTACCAAATCTGGTGACAATTGTAGATTTTCCTCTTTTAAAAAGAATTTAAAATGGATTAATTGTAAGGCCAGTGAAATAATAGGGTGAAGTCTCTTGCATCGATTGTAATGCGTACCAGACATGAATCCATTAAGAGACCCATTGGCTAGCAAATCAGCTTCGATTAGCATATGCGTCAAACCACAATCATCTATAAATTTTCCTATAGCTTTGAAATAGGCCAGGATGATATGAAATGTGCCAAGAAAAATAAAAAGATTGTCAAAATTTGGCCGTTCTGTGGATTGTATTTGTAATGCCACTTTTGCAATTGCAAGATCATATGTAACACATATATATTCCTGACCACACTCTTCGGCTATACTTTTTGCTTGTTGCATTGTTGTTTTAACAACGGAAGTGTTAGTGTGAGACATGTTTATTGGGTTCAAATAAGCTATTTTCTGTTTACTGGTTTGATCATTCATAGTGAGGTTATTAAATCCTACCCACATAGGAGTATTCTCGATTTCAGCAGCATGACACAAAACCCATAATAAATCTCTATTCTTTGCATTTATTTTGACAGATTCAGTTGTTTTACGTAAGTCACTATCAAGTAAAATCATACTGTCACTCATTCTTGGTTTTTTAATGGGATGATCTATATTAATGTCAATCACGTCGAATGCCCTTCTTCTTTTGCCTTTAGATGGTTTCATTGACAAGTCAATAGGTTGATTTCGTATGGAGTACTGTTCTTCATTTTGAAAAATAATTCCTACTGTGTCATGCAATGTATTTTTTCCAGAAGGTGTGTCTACGTAACGGTCAAAATTATCGAAAGCTACTCCAGTATTTAACTGAGGACATGGAATTATCCCAGACGGAATGAATGTTGTTATAGATTCATCGATGGAGGCATAGGTAATTTCAGTTTCTAATTCTTCTAATAAAGTGTAGCTAGGTATCTGACCATATTTGTTCAAAATATTCACAACTTTTCTGCTGTTAGTTAGACTTTTAATAGCCATTCCCAGAGCTAATTGTTTAGAAGGCTTAACATGTCCATTTGTCACAGCGTAAATTTGATCCTGGCTTATCGATTCAGCTTTCTTTAAGCAAGTCTCAGACAACTTTTTTTTTGTGCGCGAACCGATGCCAAGGAGCTCCAAGTTGAATTTTTTAAGAGCATCGGGTATATTACACTCGCCTTGGAGTAATTCCTGCACTGAACAAGTGGTTGGTAGGGGAGTTTTAGGCAGGGAAAGAATCTCTTTTCTCAATATATTAGCAGCAGACGTGAGAATATCTCTTTTCACTAATTCCTTCTGTTTCGACATCACGAAATCAATTGGCAAACCCGTTCTGAAAACTAACTTACGTCCATTTATTTCTTCTATAGTTAAAACGCTTCGATCAAATGAGGCTCGAATTTTCTGTTCTAATCTCGAACATGTAATATTATTTTCAGTGCTATTTGACTGCAGAGAAGATTCATAATATTCGTGAAGATTGGACATTAAATGAATATTATTGCCATGAATTATGTCGTTTATGAATTCATACAATTTTTGTAAGGCATTTTTATGGCTCTCGCGTATAACGTGCCACACACCGTCTTTTTCATTGGACTGACAGTCGGATATTTTTTCAGTTCTTCTAAAAAAATCTTTCAAACAATTAGTGTGATAAAATAATGGAACACTTGTCTGTGAAATTTTATGTTGTAAATTGACTTCGTTAGATGCTAACGATTTCATCAGTATCTTTTCGCGGGTTTCATTTGATTGCAAACAGTGCATCTTTTCAAATTTTTTATGTGATTGTTTACGCTGGTGATCGCAGAATAAGCATATAGCTTTGCAACTAGACGTACTTGGTGAAGGTGATGACAATGTCTCCGCTTGATTATCTGAAGTCTCGACTGGCAGAAGTGTTAAACTGTTGGTCTCAGGAGTAGATATTATTGTTTTTTTCACTGCGGTAAATTTTTTATAGCACGATAGATGATATACGGCAGTACTGTCACAATCATTTGGTATTTTGATATGAGCATGTTTCAAATTACGGTTAATACGAACTGTTAATATATCACGACACTTTTCTAAACTGTTTTTATTAAAAGGCAGCACTTTTTCGTCCATCTTACATTCACAAAACAGGCATGTAGTATTTATGTTCGACATTATTGTAAAAGTGGGAGTAACGGGTAATAGTATTAAAAAATGCACCAAAACAAGCGAAAGCACACCCTCTCACAACGATTGTACTGCGCACACTGACGCGGGCCGCCGGGCCGGACGCGGGCGGAGGAGGGGGCAATGTGTGTGTCAAGCAGGGTTCCCGATTTGCGGGAATTCCCCAAACTGCGGGGAATTTTTCAGATTTACTTAAAACTGACCATTTCTCTGATCGTTTTTTTTTCGCAACAATGTAGCCTAATTTGTAAGCTTTATAACTCGAAGTTGCAACCACTTAGAGCAGGCAGACCAACTTTTTTCATATGCGGAGACACCATACTTTGAATATGTACTAAAACTACCCATTTCTGTGATCGTTTTTTTTTTTCGCAACAATGTAGCCTAATCTTGTAAGCTCTATAACTCATAGTTGCAACCACTTAGAGCAGGCAGACCAACTTGTTTCATATGCGGAGACGCCATACTTTGAATATGTACTAAAACTACCCATTCCTGCGATCGTTTTTTTTTCGTAACAATGAAGCCTCTTGTAAGCTCTATAACTCATAGTTGCAACCACTTAGAGCAGACAGACCAACTTTTTTCATATGCGGAGACGCCATACTTTGAATATGTACTAAAACTACCCATTCCTCTGATCGTTTTTTTCGAAACAATTAAGCCTCTTGTAAGCTCTATAACTCATAGTTGCAACCACTTAGAGCAGGCAGACCAACTTTTTTAATATGCGGAGACGCCATACTTTGAATATGCACTAAAACTACCCATTTCTGTGATCGTTTTTTTTTCCGCAACAATGTAGCCTAATCTTGTAAGCTCTATAACTCATAGTTGCAACCACTTAGAGCAGGCAGACCAACTTTTTTCATATGCGGAGACGCCATACTTTGAATATGTACTAAAACTACCCATTCCTCTGATCGTTTTTTTTTTCGAAACAATGAAGCCTCTTGTAAGCTCTATAACTCATAGTTGCAACCACTTAGAGCAGGCAGACCAACTTGTTTCATATGCGGAGACGCCATACTTTGAATATGTACTAAAACTACCCATTCCTGTGATCGTTATGAAAAAGACTGTGACCTCTCAGTCTAAATGTTCATTCCGTAAATATTAGCCATGCAGGTACGGACGGGGCTTGAACCCGCGATTCATTGTGTGAATTTATCTAAGATTTTAGGTTAGGTTAGTTAGGTTAGTAAGCTTAGGCTGTTCAAACTCCCTCTTCCAAAAAATAATTAAGTATAATCAAGCCTTAGAACATTAACAAATAACATTTGAGTTTAAACACACATACACTGGCATAATGAAGAAACTGATTAGATTACTTACCATTTCTTGTAATGAATTGAATTTGCAGCAACAATTTTTAAGAACACTATTACTTATATTGGAACTTATTTTTTTTAACTTAGTAAACAAATAAAAGTAAACACTTTATTAATAAAGTTTAGTCGTTCCGATTGAGGTTAGGTTTTGCTAGACGCTAGACGTTAGTCGAAACAAAGCGCGCGCAAGCGTCACACGTGGTTACACGAAATGTGTCATAATAATATGAAAGGTGGCGGCCGAAGCGCGCGCCTGCGCGCGCCGGTGGCGGTGCGCGGTGACGCGGTAACATTCGAATTTTCGATGCGTTCGTTCCCGAATAATGCGTTTGCCGTCAAACAAAGTATTATATTAAATTAATTAAATATTGAAAGTACTTAAATAAAATTTATATTGTGACAAAAAATTTATAAAAACATTATGTTTAACAATTTTAATTAGTGGTCCACCTAGGTCCTGGATGGGCCCAGGACCTAGGTAGTCATGACCCCCCCTGGGCTGGAGCCCAGGGGGGGGGTCATGACCACCGTGACCCCCCCCCTGGATCCGCCACTGTTTATATATGATGGCGAATAACTACAACGAGGAAAAGGAAATTCAAAAAGTTGCAAGATTCCTACACATAATACTATGTTGAAGACACACCTGACACCATGTTATATTGTGGTGAAATAATAACACGATTAATAATTGTAATCTGTACTGTATTGGTTGACAATTGACATTACACGAGCCTACGCCGCCCGGGCTTGCGGAGCAAAAGAAAATCTTAATGATATACCTAGTGTTACCATATCCAACAATACCTACTTTTTACTTGTATATATTATTATCAAAATTAAATTATAACTTCTTGTAACTGTAACTGACCGGACCTAAGTCCTCCATCACAACACAAGCAAGCATTTTCGGCTTTCTGTGGTGGTGGTAGGAGTTATTGTTGGGTTATTCGTAACCCGGGAATGTTTGTCTTTCTTTAAAACAAAAAAAAAAAAACTTGACCACGACTACGTGACCCCCCCCTGGCGCCAAAGCTAGATCCGCCCTTGCCATCACTCATCTCTTAATGACATGTTTTATCTTAAATGCTTGTATCCAAGAAGCGAAACATTCGCTGAAAATAGCAGATGGTAAATTGAAACCACGATATCGACAATAACATTAAACATACGCGTTTTAGTTTAACTTTCTACTGAATAAACCGTTCCTTCTGATGTGGTGGTAAAACCCCGAACGCCGTCCATGATATGGTATTATTTGCAAAGAATAGTATGAACTGGTATGTACCCACGCTTTCGACTGTTCCACAGAATATGCGACAAAGCAGTTAAATTTTGGATCGCAATCGAAAACGAACTGCTACGAACATAGGCACAAGTCAAAGTCGGTCTGCAAGTTAAGCGCGCTTAATAAGTAGGTACCTTTTGAATGAGATATTATAACCGAACCGAGTTTCGTATTGTGATTAGTCATGTCGGAAATCTTGTTGGTTGTTCGGCGCTCGGGAGCACATATTAGCTGGCCGCCACTGCCTTGAACCACATCAGCTAGGCCTACTCCCCCTCGTCTTTCAATAGTAGCATTGACAGAGCACCAAGGACTCTCTGGTCCAAGATTAATGTCTAATGATCCCCAAAATGATCACCTTATCGTCGGTGATGTGTTTAAAATAAAAAAAGCGATGGGCCTGGGCCTAGGTAATCTAGGACTAGATTACACCAGGGGCCTTCCTAATATGGCAGTTGGAGCTCCGTCTCATTTAGATTAACACGACAATCACACCAATTACAATTCATCTTTGTGTGTTTAAAAGTGTGCCGTGGCTTGTAACACATCCTCATGTCGTGTTAGTCTAAAGAAGACCATGCTCAAAGTGCCAAATTAATTAAAGCCCCTGCAGCTATATCTCATTTCACAATTTTAATTCATATCACACTGGATTATAACCACACTTGTAATTTTATACTAATGTCAACATTGCATAGGCCCTAACAACTTTTGTAAAAGTTAATCATCTGCGTCAAATAAATTAACCATGGGCAATTTATTTGCCGCATAAATAATAGGCGTCTTATGCGTATAAGCCTATTAAGCTGGGTCCAGACATGTTCTTTTGTCCGTACCGTACCTCCGTTTCGTATCAGCGTCGCGATCAAGAACGCTAGTTTGGACGCCCGTTCGGTACGGTACGGTGGTACGGCGTCTCGATACGGATAGAGGTACGCTCCGATCCATCGCGAGTCGGTTTTTCGACCCGTTCAAAGGCGATACGGTACGGGTCTGCGCCAGTCTGGACGTGTTCGCGGCGTCTTACATCTTTCTCTGTTTTTGAACAATTCTAACTCCCACCAACGTCGCCTTTTTTGTTTTTTTTTCGTTATATTATTGTGAATAACAATGAAGGACGCGCAAGCAATCGTAAAATTCTCAAACACTTCCACAGTCGACGACATGGTGGGAGGAAATGAACACGCGATGATCGGAGCGACGTTACGGAGATACGGGCTCTTGATCGCGACGCGGATACGAAACGGAGGTACGGTACGGACAAAAGATGATGCGTCCAGAGTTTTTGGATCGCGACGCTGGTACGAAACGGAGGTACGGTACGGACAAAAGAACATGTCTGGACCCAGCTTTAGACCATATACCTTGAATTGTTCTTTCAGGCTGATCACCCAAACCATAAGAAGAAGAGGTTCCGGGTTTTGGACTCCAAGAAGCTTGGTTGTCCCGCAATGATGAGTGTGAAACAAATAAAATATTTTCCATAATTTCCTGTTCCACCTCAAATTGCAGAAAGAGCAAAAACGAAGGTATGATAGTTTCTTTTCTCTGCTTATCCCTACAGTGCTACAACTATGTCTAGAAATGTATTAAATTGGAACTAAATTTTTCATTACTATGGCAACACCGAATTAGTTGCTTTGTCTATGACGTTTCGTATGTCTGTCATGTTATGGTCATGTTGCTCCGATTTACTGTCTTAAATCCGTGTATGATCCGCTCATTTAATAATTATTTTTTCATTGTTTGCCTGTATATTGTTTGAATTTAATTAAAATGAACAAACCGATACGTAGTGGTGCAAGAGAAGTTATATACAGCGTTTTTCAACGCTGCCTAGCCGAATATCGCGCGAAGATGCTCCTATCTAATTTAGAAGATGTTTACAAACGAACTGCAGAAATGACTGGTACGTAGTATAGTTTTTTTAATAAATTTCATTAGTATTAGAAGATTTATGCCAATTTTCGAGCGATTATAACCGTTACAATCTGATTTGAGGTTATGCTTAACAATCCGAATTTGACATTTCCTTTTGACAGTTCATATGAGGCCACAGGAAAAAGGGAATAACTCAATTAAAAAAAAAAATTTGCAACTTCTTTAAACTCATAGAAAAGTAACTTTTTTCTTAATTTTATCTTTCTTTCTTTCTTTCTAAATGAATATTATCTAGTATGTGTTTTTTTAACTATAATTTTTTTCTATAATACTAATTTTAATGATGTTTTTCACACACAGGAAAATCTGAATCAACGGTAAGACGAATCGTCAAGGAAGGGGAAAAGGCAGACGGAAAATTTGAAACACCGGGAAAACGGAAAATAGGACGCCCTAAAAAAGAGTTGGATGATTTTGATATTTGTGCCATTCGACAAAAAAATCATTTTTTTTACATAGTGCGAAAAGAAGTCCCAACTTTAAGAACATTACTAACTGTACTCAAAGAAGACATTGGATTTGATGGTAGCCGGGAATATTTAAGAAGAATTTTGCATTCCATCGGCTTTGTTTATAAAAAGTGCAAAACAAACAGAAGTGCTCTTATTGAAAAAACAAATATTGCGGCGAAAAGAGAGCATTACTTAAAAATTATCATGGATAACCGAAATTTACCTGAAGAACTGCAAAAAAATATTATTTACTTGGATGAAAGTTATATCCATTCATCCTACAAGCTAAAGAAATGCTGGCAATCTATGGATGTGACAGGAGTTCAACACGATATTTCAAAAGGTAAGCGCTGGATCATTGTTCACGCTGGAAGTGAAATGGGTTTTGTCCCTAATGCCCTATTAATTTTTAGTGGAACAAACAAAAAAGAGGATTACCATTCTGAAATGAATGCACATAATTTTAAAAAGTGGGTTGTTGAGAAGCTCATACCCAATATAGCAGAGCCCTCCATTATTGTCATGGATAATGCGCCTTATCACAGTGTTGTGAGAAACAAGGCACCAACAACCTCAACGAGAGTTAATGACATAAAAGCATGGTTATTACATAACAACATTGTTTTTGACAATTCATTAAGGAAACCATCATTGTTGGCTCTGGTTAAAATGCATAAGCCAGAGCCTGTATATGATATTGATGAAGTATTAGGAGAGCATGGTCACACGGTTGTAAGGCTTCCCCCTTACCACTGCGACCTTAACCCGATTGAGCTAATTTGGGCACAGGCCAAACGAAAAGTTGCATCTCAGAATATTGGAAACACGGTCAATATAAAAGAGCTGACAGAAAATGCTTTTAATAGCATTTAAACACGTGATGAAAATTGAGGCAGAATATTATGCACGAGGCAGTACTCTGTATGATGATATCGATGAACTGATAATACGTTTAGATGAAGATGAAGATACGGAAGAAGAAGAATCGCATGAGGACGAAGATAATAATTACAGTAGGAAAATAATTGCTATATAATAATAATTGATAATAATTGCAGTAGGAAAACATTAAATTAAACAAGTATTACTTTCCCGAGAACTCTCGGATGAGAAGTGACTGTTTGTACCAGTTACTTCTCTATTTATTGGACAAAATTATACATTAAATTTCACACATGTTCAATGAGAGTAATTAGCGATCACCCTTATCTCTTCACTGTGTTGAACAAAACAAAAACATTAGTTTTTAAATGTATGGTGGCGCCGAAAATCCATTAATATTAACTATAGCAGTCGCACATTAAGGATGTGGAATAATATTATAGTATCATATTTATTTTGACACAGATATCTAAATGGTTTTATCAAAAATATTAAGGACATCGTAAAAACTTGAGATCTTGTTATCTCATAATGACTTTGGCTCTGCACGTCCGATATACTCCCCACGGTGCAGTCTCTGCTGCGCCCAGCTACTCCGTCGGGCGTGTTCTGTTTCATCCCAGCGTCTCGTGTTTGCAGTTGATGTCATTGCAAGGGGTTTCGGCTAGGCAGGTGTTGTCGTGCTGGTGATTGGATCGGCTGGTGTTGTTGAAGCAGGTAGTATGACGGCGATTTTAATGGCCGGTCTAACATATATTCCGGAACTTGTCTGGATACGGGCTGTCCTGACTTGTCCGTCGGCGGCGGGCACGGCCTCAAGGACGCGGCCACGCGGCCAGCTGTTCCGTGGCAGCGTGGAGTCCATAATGACCACCAGGTCATCCTTCTTAATGGGTGTGACCGGGTTGTGCCATTTTTGCCGAGCTGCCATGGTGGGAAGGTATTCTAGAAGCCACCGCCTCCAGAATATGTCTGCAAGTTGCTGGCCGATACGCCACTGGCGGCGAAGGCATATTTCCTCTTCCTTTTTGCCAAACATGGACAAGAGGGGACGCTTTCCAGCCGACCCTAGAAGAAAGTGGTTGGGGGTCAAAGGCTCTTCGTCGCGTGGGTCAACTGATATGTGAGTGAGTGGTCTGTTGTTCACTGTGAATTCAGCCTCTGCCAGGGCCGTGAGTAAGGTTTCTTCTCTAGGTGCCCGTTCCTTAAGTGTGGTGCTCAGGGCTCTTTTTACTGACCGTACAAGCCTCTCCCAAGCTCCCCCCATGTGGGGCGTCATTGGAGGTATGAAATGCCACTCAATGCCCTGGGTGGCTATGGCATCAAGCATTCTGGCATCGTGGCTCAATGATACCAGAGCGTCTCTCATCTCTGCATCGGCTCCATGAAAATTTGTTCCGTTGTCGGAGTACATGGCTGCGGGTTGTCCCCTTCGCGCAGTCATCCGCTGTATGGCCATGATGGCTGAGTCTGCGGTCAGTGAGGCGGCCAGTTCTAAGTGAATGGCGCGGGTCGAGAGACAAGTGAAGATGGCTCCATATCGTTTTTCCCGATGTCTGCCAACCGTGATCTCCATAGGCCCGAAGTAGTCGAGTCCGCAATGTGTAAATGGGCGGATGTGATGCATCAGTCGAGGTGGTGGTAGCGCCCCCATTAGTGGTGGAGAGGGTTTGCTTCTCCTTATGTGGCAGGTGGGGCAGGCGTGTGCTATCTTCCTGCTTGTAGTGCGCAGACGCAGTACAAAGAAATCGCCCCGCACCTCTGCGACCGTCTTCTCCGTGCTGGGATGGTCCGCCTTCTGGTGGTAGTGGCGAATCAGGAGCTGAGTGTACGGGTGGTCTGATCCAGGATGACGGGAGTCCGTGCTACACACTTCGTTTTCGCTAGAGCTCGCAGCCGGGTACCCATCCGCAGGGCGCCGTCTTGTCCGAAGAAGGGGTTTAATGGGTTCAGACGACTACCAGTCGGCAGCATTTGGCCTTGCTTGAGGGTGGTCATGTCAGTATTGAAGGCGTCCTCCTGAGACCTTTTTATCCATCTGTCTTCCGCCTCCTTGATCTCCTCCGCTCGCAGTGGGCCCCCTACAGATTTGTTAACTTTCATCCGACATTGTTTCACAAAGCGGAGAACCCATGCTGTTTCACGAATCAGCCGTTGCCATGAGGAGAATCTCTCGATGGATGGTAAGGCTTCCCTTGCAGTTGATAGAAGGCCGACGTAGTGAGGCTTAACCTCTAGTGTCTGGTCGTCGGGCCTTTTGACAGGTGCACGCTCTTTTGGCCACGCACTCTCAGGTAAAATGATAAAGGCCGGCCCGGTAAACCACCTTCCTTTGGGTGATAGGTCGGGCACATCTGAGTCCCTTGTACCGATGTCAGCGGGATTGAGCTTGGTTGGCACCCATCTCCAGTCGAGTATGTTGGTTAACTCATCTATTTCGCCTAGTCTGTTTGCCACGAAGGCAGAGTACGTACGTGGGTCAGTTCGTAACCAGCACAATACGGTTGCAGAGTCTGTCCAGAAGTACGTTTGGGATATACGGGCCTGGCTTTCCTTGTGGATGGTCTGGGCTAGTCTTGCCGCGATGAGTCCGGCTTGTAACTCAAGGCGGGGAATGGAGAGGGGCTTCAGTGGCGCCACTTTGCATTTACTGGCCAGAAATGTCGCCTGTAGGGATCCATTTACTTCTTCGGTGTAATAGGCGACAGCGCAGCAGGCTTGTTCTGACGCATCGCAGAAGAGATGTAGGGTCACGCTGTTCTGCTTGAGATGGAGGCAGCGTCTCGGAACTGAAATGCTGTGTGTATTCAACAGGCTCAGCCATTCGGTCCACCTCTGTGTATGTTCAGGGGTAATGGGGTTGTCCCAGCCTATACTCGAGCGCCACACGGCCTGCAGCAGTATCTTCGACCGGATTGTAAGGCAGGAAATGAAGCCTACTGGGTCGAAGATTTTCATTACTATTGAGAGCAGCTGCCTTTTCGTGGGTCGCGTGGCCACTTCTGGGGTGATCGCCTCTTGGAATGAGTACAGGAAGTTATCAGTGGATGGGTCCCAAACTAGTCCGAGCACTCGTTCCGTCTCCGTACCTCCACCGCTGATCCGCACTGTGGAACTGGCCCGGTCTTCTGTGGGAACACCGGCTATGGCAGCTGGACTGTTAGATGCCCAGCTAGTTAGGTGGAATCCTCCTTTCGCGAGGAGGGTGCTCACACCGTGGACGAGTGAGGCAGCCTCCTGACAACTGTCTACCGCATCTAGGTAGTCATCCATGTAGAATTTAGAACGAATGGCTGCTGCGGCAATCGGGTTTTCATGTTCGTATTCCCCGGCTACCTTGTTCCGGACGAACTGGGCGCTGCTCGGTGAACAAGTGGCTCCGAACATCATAGATGACATCTGGTAAGTATCAGGTTCGTGTTGGTTCGGTAATCTCCAGAGGTAGAGTTGGGACAGCTGATCTTCCCGCCTTATCTTGATCTGCAGAAACATTTCCTTGATATCTGCGGCAATGGCGATGTTTCCCTCTCGAAAGCGCAGAATATTCCCTAAGAGGGAAGACAGCAGGTCAGGGCCGGTAAGCAGCTGGTCATTAAGGGAGGTCCCTCGGCATCGACTGGCGGCGTCAAACACTATTCTGATCTTCCCTGGCTTATTGGGGTTTGTCACCGCAAAGTGCGGCAGGTACCATTTTCTGGGTGCGGTTGTTGACGCTTCCAGTTTAGACAGCTTCCTGGCGTATCCTTTGTTGACCAGCTGGCTCATCTTGTCGCTGTAGGCTGCTGCCAGATTCTGATCTGCTGCCAGCTTCTTCTCAAGGGAATGAAGTCGTTTCAGCGCGCACTGCCGGTTGTCAGGCAATGTGGCTTCCGGATTACGCCACAGGAGGCCAGTTTCCCACCTCCCAGTGCGAAGAGGCCGGGTAGTCGTGTTCATTAGTGCGATGGCCCTTTGTTCGCTTGCCTGGGTTCTCACCGCGGCAGTTACGCCAAGATAGTCGACGGCAAAGTTGCATTTTACCAATTCTCTTAGGCGGATATCTGCGGCTGATTCAATTTGTAGTGCCAGCGTCGTGGATTTATTGTCACTGCCAGTCCCGACACCCCCATGGGCGATCCACCCCAGTGCGGTTCGTGACACTATTCGCGTAGTGTCATGGTCTTCGCGCACTTCCCGTGAAACGATCAGATGAGCATTGTCTTGCCCTATCAAAATTTTTGGGGTGACAAGGTTTCCCTGGGCCTGTTGTTCTGGCAGGTTGAGGTCGGAGATCGTGTTGGCGATGATGTAGTAGGTGTCACTGCTATCACATCCTCTTATGGTCAGCTTCACTCGGCGGGAGAGTGTGTCAGAGGTGCACATCCCTTTGGCGCCATGGATCCGTATGCCGCGGACTGGGCCGCTCACCCCGATCCGTGTCGCGATGTCAGCGTCGACAAGTGTCACAGTTGAGCCTTCGTCGAGGAGCGCGAACACCAAAACTTTGCTTCCTTGGGGGACGCCCAACATAACCTGCACAATTTTTAACAGCACGCTCCGGTCCGTCGTCTGGCGTCACAGTCACAACCTCACCGACAGCACCTTCCGGTACGAACTGTGGGTCATGAAGCAAACGGTGATGTGGTGATCTGCACCCTCCTATGCCGCACCATGCCTTGGTTTTACAGTCCCGTGAGTGGTGTCGATCCAGACACTTACGACACAGGTTCTTCTGTCGCACCATTGTCCACCGGAGGGCGAGACTTTTCTCCGCGAACTCGGTGCACTCGCGAGTTTTGTGGTTGCCACCGCACTGGCCGCAACTTTCACTAGACAGTTTGCGTTTACGCGTATTGTTCATTTTATTTTCGCGAGGCTCACTCCTCTTACGCGATGTAACAAATTCAGCGGGTCTAGAGTCTGGTTTAACTTCTTCACCGTTTACTACATGCACCTGCTCGGTCCGTCGCGGTCGAGGTCGCACTGGGTCGATCATCCCGCTGTTGGGTATAGCGTTAGCCATACTTTTCAGAAATGCTGCCAGCTGAGTTATTGTAGCTAGACTCGTAAGACCACGTGTCTCATACAGCCAGGTCATCCGTAGCGTAATCGGCATCTTTGTTGTGATGTCATTCAGTAGGGTGGGGTTGGTCAGGTATCCGTCAGTCCTAAGGATCCTAAGTGATGTCACCAAGTTCTGGACGGTTCCGGAGAAGTCTGCCAGGTCTTCAAGGGTTGCGTCTATTGTGAGATACGGCAGCTTTTTCACCTTTTCCAACATCAGCGTGGCTATTGCGCTGGCGCCACCGTATCGCTGCTCGAGGACAGAGAGGATCTCTGGAACTTGAGCGGGATCCATGAGGAGAGGGCCGACTGCATCCCGAGCCTTCCCTTTTAGTGCACGCTGCAGCCGGATGAGGTTTTCAGATGAAGTCATTCTGCAAGTGGTTGTGGATTGGGTGTACTGGGCTTTCCATGTGGGCCACTCGAGCGGGTCACCCAGGAAGAGGGGAAGATCCTTGGCCGTGGTCTGCCTTGCGATTAAGGCGGCCATCCGTGTATCGTCCTCTATCGTGCGAGGGCTTTCTTGGGCACGGGACGTGCGAAAACCCTCTGCTATTGCTGAGGTGATCTGGGACAGCTGATCAGCGCCTTTTTGCACCCACTCGTGAGTGTGCTGTGCTGTCTCATCGGCCGTAGGCAGTGGCGGAAACAGTGGTGAAAAATCCTGACTCGTAGGGAATTGCTGCGATCTGTTATGCGTAAATTCCACTTCTCCAGGTACTGCTGCTTGGAGCTGTCGCTCGGGGTGCTGTGGTAGAGTATAATCGGCTATGGGAATGCTTGCCACGGGTGCCGTGTGTCCCGTAGTTTCCGACAGTATGTGCACTGAGCGTGCATTCGAGGCGGGTCCGGGTTTTATGATAGCGTGGCCAGGATTTGAGGCGGGCCGTGTTCCCGGCAGTGTACGCACCGGGCATGCATTCAAGGCTTGCCCGGGTGCTGTGATAGTGTAACCGGCTTTCGAGGCGGGCCACACTCCAGGCGCTGTTTGCACCGGGCATGCATTCGAGGCTTGCCCGGGTGCTGTGATAGCGTAGCCGGCATTCGAGGCGGGCCACGCTCCAGGCGCTGTTTGCACCGGGCATGCATTCGAGGCTTGCCCGGGTGCTGTGATAGCGTAGCCGGCATTCGAGGCGGGCCACGCTCCAGGCGCTGTTTGCACCGGGCATGCATTCGAGGCTTGCCCGGGTAGTGTGATAGCGTAGCCGGCATTCGAGGCGGGCCACGCTCCAGGCGCTGTTTGCACCGGGCATGCATTCGAGGCTTGCCCGGGTGCTGTGATAGCGTAGCCGGCATTCGAGGCGGGCCACGCTCCAGGCGCTGTTTGCACCGGGCATGCATTCGAGGCTTGCCCGGGTGCTGTGATAGCGTAGCTGGCATTCGAGGCGGGCCACGCTCCAGGCGCTGTTTGCACCGGGCATGCATTCGAGGCTTGCCCGGGTGCTGTGATAGCGTAGCCGGCATTCAAGGCGGGCCACGCTCCAGGCGCCACGGGGGCTTGGATAGTTGTGAACCTGGAATCGGCAGGTTGGTGGCCTGCTTGCAGTGCGGCGGATGTCTTTGTTGCTGCTGCCAGGGCTGCAAGTAGGTTGGCGGTGTGCTTAACGTGCTGCTTCTCTCGAGTGCGCAACTCACGGCGCAACATTTGTATTGCATCCTCAGTTGACTCTGACCGTTGGTCATCATCCTCTCCGTCGGACTCCTGGGGGGCCGGGGAACTGTGGGTCAGGATGGGACCCCAAGCTGTGGTTGATTGTTCAATGGAGTCCGAGGCAAGCATAGCTTGATCAGCTTGCTGGGGTGCATCTTGGCTAATGGGAACATCAGTCGGAGAGTTGGAAGTAGGGTCCGGGGCTCGGCGAGACATACGTTTGTCTCGGTCTGCGGGAACGCTGGTTGCTGATCGCGACGCCCCGGATGACGTAGAGATTTTATTTCCACTGCGGAGCGAAGGCATCTTTACTGAAGCACGATTAAAGGCGTAATGCGTAGAACCGGCACGAAGGACCAATTTGTACGGGACCAAGTTAGTGAAGCCCGCACAAATACTGCAAATTCAATAGGGCACCGGCACACATTGACACCTTGATCTGAGAGTTTTTGCAGGGGAAGTAGGAAAACATTAAATTAAACAAGTATTACTTTCCCGAGAACTCTCGGATGAGAAGTGACTGTTTGTACCAGTTACTTCTCTATTTATTGGACAAAATTATACATTAAATTTCACACATGTTCAATGAGAGTAATTAGCGATCACCCTTATCTCTTCACTGTGTTGAACAAAACAAAAACATTAGTTTTTAAATGTATGGTGGCGCCGAAAATCCATTAATATTAACTATAGCAGTCGCACATTAAGGATGTGGAATAATATTTATTTATTTATTTATTGGTAAAGGTAAGAGACAAACAGCTTATACATAAAATACAAATATAAATATATACATGTTAAAAACAGTCAAGCCAAAAGAGTCTCCTATATTAATATTGATTGGAGATGGAGTTTTATTGCATAAAAAAAAATAATAAAAATAAAAATATATATATATATATATATATTTTAGGTGAGGAGGGGAGGAATAGGAATTTAGGATGAGGATAGGAGATGCTCTGAATACATTCCATACTATAGTATTAATTTTCGATCGTACGAGTTACTTCTATTCGATATTTGTGAAGTGTATTGCTAAAAATATCTATGTTTTGAAATTTAGTATTATATTGGGCACATATACGTGGAATTGGTGAATTTTTTCTAAAGTTAGTTCTACATGTAGGTAAATGAAACAAATGGGATTGCCGTGTTGATCTTGTTGGAATATGAATATTTATTAAATTCATTAGCTCTGGTGAGTCGAGGCCATTGTTAAGAATTTTAAATAATAAAATTTGGTCAAAAACCAAACGTCGTGTATGAAGTGAGTTGAATTTGTGGTAATTAATAGAATCGGCGTTATTTGAGAAATGTAAGTTTTGTTTATAATTAATGTGTTTAAAAAATTTTTTTTGAATTCTTTCGATTCTTTCAATGTGGGCTTGGTAAAAAGGAGTCCAGATCGGTGTGCAGTGTTCTAGGTGGGGACGGATGAACGCTGTGTAAAGGGAATATAGAGTTTTAAGGTTGCGGAAAGGTTTCGTTAAACGTATTATAAATCCTAGCATTTTGTTGGCTTTGTTGATGATTGCATCAGTGTGTTGAATGAAGTTTAATTTCACATCCAGTATTACCCCAAGGTCTCTGATAGAATCTACTTCTTTGATTTGTGTCCCGTTTAATGTATAATCAAAGGAAATTTTATTTTTGTTACGTGTAAATGATAATTTATTGCACTTTGAGGTATTTACTACAAGTTTATTTGATTCACAGTAGTTAAAAAGACGATTGAGATCCTCTTGAAGTTTAATGCAATCTTCGATTGATTTGATAACTAAGTAGATTTTTTTATCGTCTGCATATGCTAGGTAATTGGCATGTAAAAAACATTTGTGAATATCATAAATATACACATTAAATAATAATGGCCCTAAATGAGAACCTTGAGGTACACCGGAGGGCACGGAAAAGAAACTGGACTTAGTTCCCGCAACTGATACACATTGAAGTCTGCACCGAAGGTATTAAGTGAGCCACCGAAGTAAATCACCATGGATGCCTATTTGACTTAATTTTTTAATTAAAATGAAATGGTTTACTTTATCGAAGGCCTTAGAGCAGAGGTTCCCAAACTTTTTTGTGTCGTAGACCCCTTGCCATGTTTTTCTGTTTTTGGTAGACCCCCTAATTACCTGATATTGATTTTTGGTAAATTTCTAACTGTAGTGAAGTTTAGTGTTAAAAACTTAAAGTAAAAACATATGTTCAGTTCTATACATTTATTAATTGAATTTAAATTAAAACTACTCATAATAAAATTTTGTAACTGTTATATAAACTAAACGTAACATAAAATAAACTAAGCAATAAGTAAATGTTTTTAGTGGGAAGAATGAACCTGATGCTTTAATAATAAATTATCAACATTTGGCGTCAATTTTGTAAGGTTTAATCTTAAGTCTCCTCGGCTAATAATGTCCAGTCTGTTTCTTTTTTTCGCTAGGAAATTGGTAACAGCGCTGACCCCCCTTTCCACTAGGTATGACGATAGAAAGGAAATTAAAAATTTCCTCGCTATATTCCATAATACGGGATAAGTAACGGGTATGTTTTTTTGCAGCCATAAGTGCTGATATCCGTGCTTAAACTGAACCTTAAGTTCTTCGTTTGTACTTATTTCAGTCAGTTCTTCTTGTTTTATGACATTCGTTTCTTCTATGTCACCATATGGGTTAATTATCTACGGTGGTATTACCGTAGTCAAAACATCCTCAAACCTAGTTTCAAAATCTGAATAGAGGGCATTTAAATGTTGAACGTAGGTTGAAACGTCGTCTTCCTGGCAGTTTGTCTGTGACAAATTTGGGAACTGGGAAAATTCGCCCCGTCCAATATTTTGCTTCATTAGTTTAACTCTGGCAAGAAACGCTGATAAGATGGACTTTGTTTTAATCAAATTTAGACTATCGCCTTGTAACTGCAAATTAACCATATTAAATTTTGTAAACAAATCTGTTAAATAGGCGATGTCTGTTTTCCACTTCATTAAATTGTCTTTTGAAATTTTATCTTTAGTATCCAGAAATTCTAAAATAGTCTCAAAAAGTGCAAAAAATCTTGTCAAACATAAGCCTTTCGACAGCCAGCGTACTTCAGTGTGAAGGAGTAATTGATGAAAGTGTTCGTCATTTTCTTCACACAACTGCGCAAATAACCGCGTATTCAACGCGTTGCTTCGGATTCGGTTTACTTCATCAATGACTAATTGAAGAGATTCATGTAATCTAACACTCAAATTTTTAGCAACTTAATGTTGTCGATGGATGACACAATGTATTGCTAACACCCCTGTCACATTTTGTTTTAAATAGCTTACAAATCCACAATAACGTTCAACCATGGCAGGTGCTCCATCTGTAGCTACTGACATTATATTAAATTTGATAAAGGGATTGCTTTTTCAATGAAGTAATCCTTCAAAACATGAAATATTGATTCACCTTTAGTGTCGGTTGCAAAGTTCTTGCGAAGAACAGTTCTTCGTAGATTTCTTGATTCATAATAAAACGAACATATGCCAATAATAATGCTTCATTACCAGGTAAAGTTGAATCGTCCAGTTGTATAGAGAAATGGGTCGTTTGCAAATAATTACACAAGAACCTTTCAATATCAGAACTCATTTCATCAATACGTCTTTCAACAGTATTGTTGCTTAAGGGAATTCTTTTAATGATATCAGATGCAGGTTTGTGTAAAACAGTTCTTAAAACCTCTTCAACGGCTGGCAAAATTAACTTCTCTCCGATAGTATGCGGTTTTCCAGATTTTGCTATAAGTAGCGAGATATTGTAAGACGCCCGCAAACCATCATCGTTTCTTTGTGACGTCGAAGCGAACATTCTGTCCAGCGTAGTTCTCTTCTGAAGTTTATCTTTGAGTGTTTGAAAGTATTTCAAATCTTTATCTGTTTTATCAGGGTGACATCTTTTCAAATGATCCTGCAGCTTAGATGGTTTCATAGCGTCATTGCCCAAAACTTTGTTGCATAAAAGGCACATAGGCAATTGTTTGTCCGACAATGATGGAATAAAGCCAAGCTTCAAATAATCAACACTGTACTGTCTACATTTCTTTTTAGATTCGAACATGGCATCAATCAAAAAGTTGGCAAAATTAATCTATTTAAATAACACATAAAGTCCAGCAGCTGTATATTAAAAAATCAAAGTCAAATTTAAATTGTATGGTCTTAGATTTTATGGCAGGCATAGGGGAATGTTATGATTGTTACCTAAGGTTTTGGTATGATGGAACTTTAAGGAAATTTGAAAGTAACATGACAAAAAATGTTAAAATAAAATATTATACAACGAATAATAATAACAAATTTTTATGCGATTTATCTCTACGTACATTCGACTGTCATGTGTAAAAGTTCACAGGTTCCACTTTAGCAATAATACAAAATTTAAATTTTAATATGGAGAAGTATGTACAGTGCAATATCCATAATCCGAACCTCCGTAATCCGAACTGGCCCACAGTGTAACGACCAATGGACCAAAGTACAATTTTTTTACTTTTTTGTTAAGTTATTTGGTAAGATATATGTATTTATAAAAGAATAAAAAATACCTAGCAAGGTCATAAATAAGTAAATATTGACACACATACATATTTATTTATGTGACCGGCCAAAATATGTAGTTTAATTCCAAAATATATTTTTTTAACATGTTTTCTGTATGTAAGACTGAGACAAAAATTGACAAGAATTTTTACGGCGCGTATGCTTGTAACAAGATGATACTGGTATATCATTATGTGCAGGTTTTTACAAGTTCAAAATGTATTGCAACCACAAAGCGAATGCCTACATCCTACAACTTACACAATTTTATAAACATATATAATATTTTTTTTACTTCATAGGTACTTTTATAAATAATGTATATGTCTTAACACACTTTAATCGGGAAGAGTAGTTCTACCCGTTCGGTCGATTGATGCTTAACGTCGGGAAGGGTAGTTCTACCTTCTGCGCCCGCCTCATTTCAATGGCAGAAAAGAAGAAATTATCCGATGTCTTTATATGAATATTATATACCAATCTCTTTGTAAAGGTCCCAACTATACGTACATAATTATCAAATTGTAATGCAAGTCTTTTTTTAATATTTATCTTGGAGTCTTTTGTGTACATCGATATTTCAACTAAAATGACCTATATTATTTAAAACTTGACACTTGATAGGTATTTCATTTGAAGATCAACGAAATAAGTAATTTAGATGACATATTCTGTTATTCTAATAATTCAATTCTTGGAATGAGGGTTTTTATGACCATGAAACCCGAAACAAATCTCTCTATCTCTGTTCCGCACCCACTCAACTCCTAGGTGCGAGCGAGCGCACAGTGTCTGACGCGACTAACAAAAGCAGGTATCGGCAAACACAGTTAGGCGGACCCTAATAAATATTTACAAGACAAGTGCATGTCAGTTTTTAAAACGCAAATTGTCGTACGGTTGTGTTCTGAGGAGATAATATTTATATTAGCTTTTTCAAACCTTTCAAAATGGATTCTGAAAATTACGAAAGTGATGACGAAATCGTTGCAGATAATTTATCTGCCTGTTCTAGTAATTATTTGCCTGAATTCGATAGTGAAAGTGAAGAATCTAGTGGAAGTGAAGAAATTCCTTGTAGGAGAAGAATGTCAGTGATGCCATTACAGTTTAGTGATTCTGAAGAAAGTGATATGGAGCAAGAAGGAGAAGAGTGGTCTCGAATAGATAATCCGCCAAATATCGAATCATTTTTAGGTCATCCTGGTGTTTGCGTAACACCAGCTGATTCCAAAAGTATTATGCAAGTAGTAGAACTATTTATTGGAAATGATTTGTTTGAAATGATGGTAGAAGAAAGCAATCGTTACCATGCTCAAAATGAATCAAGATTCAAACAAACGAACAAATCCATCAAGTGGAAGCCCATAAACATTCCAGATATGAAAAAAATGTTAGGATTGATTCTGCTTATGGGTCAAGTGCAAAAAACTACGAGACAAGATTATTGGTCTTCAGACCAATGTATCGAGACGCCCATATTTTCAAAAACAATGAGCCGTGATCGTTTCAATCAAATTTGGAGATCTTGGCACTTTTCAAATAACCAAAACATTACCGATTCCAGCGACCGCCTTGAAAAAATTCGACCCGTTTTGACATATCTCATCCCAAAATTTAATTCTGTTTACAAGCCTCAAAGGGAGCTTTCTCTAGATGAAAGCATCATACCGTGGCGGGGAAGGCTAGCATTTAAAGTATACAATGCGTCAAAAATAATTAGATATGGTATTCTCGTGCGAATGGTTAGTGAAGCCCCTACGGGATATATTTGCAATTTGGAAATATACTGTGGGCAAGGAAAGCGACTAATAGATACAGTTGAAACATTGCTTAATCCATACCTAAATTTGTGGCATCATGTATATATGGACAATTACTATAATAGCGTTAAAACTAGTGAAGTGTTGTTGAAACATAAAATAAGAACGTGCGGAACAATGCGAATTAATCGAGGTTTTCCCGAATGCCTTAAAAACGTAAAACTCAATCCAGGCCAAAGTATTTTCCGTCGAAAAAATGATGTGTTATTGCAAATTTGGAAATCTAAGAGGGACGTCAGAATGATTTCAACTATACATTCTTCGATCATACTTGAAAGCGGCAATATCGATTGGAAGACGAAACTACGAATCTGGAAACCACAGAGTGTTATTGAGTATAACAAATATATGAAAGGAGTTGATCGTGCAGATCAGTATCTTTCGTATTACTCAATAATAAGAAGAACCAAAAAATGGACTAAGAGAGCTGTGATGTATTTATTGAATTGTGCTCTGTTTAATTCCTACAAAGTTTACAAGGCCTTGAATGCAACCAAAAGACTGACTTATAAACAATTTTTACTTAATGTTGCCAAATATTGGATAATGACCGAGATTTCTGAAACTGATGCAAATTTTGAGGAACCGAGACCATCCACTTCACAATTACAAAGGAAAGTCTTGAAAAAAGATCCTCCAGGGAGATTATCAATGGACACGAAAAAACATAAAGCGATAAAAATTGTCACCGGCGGTAAAAAGAAATATCCCCAGAGACAATGTCGCGTGTGTTCTGCGCACAAAACGAAAGGTCTGACGAGTTATATGTGTCAATTTTGCGACGTCCCTCTTCATAGGGGGGAATGTTTCACTAAGTATCACACCGTATCCAAATATTAGATGAACAATTTTTAGACGTGAACTGAAACTGATTAGATAAAAGTGGTTAGAAACTAAAACCTAATAGTGTATGGTGAAAAACAATAAACAATATTACGTGAGCAATACGAGAAGCATTCTACCGTAAGTGATTATTTTAAATTTCATTTGAAAAAATAACCAATATTATTAGCATGTTCCGATGGTTTTGGTCCGCTGTACCGTGCGAGGAGCAATTGTACACGTGGTATTTCAATGGGTAATAATGTGTTACTTTGACGATACTAGAGAAGTGGCAATTGTTTTTGTTTTTATAATGATTTGGGCTTGGTGAAAATATAATAATTTGTAATTTTATTAAATTGAAACCTAGTTTATACTTAAAAAATTGAGCCCTAATGACACAACAATGACTTTGTTTTCGATTTATTATGTTGCATTAGAAATAATACTTGGTTTTCGGCTAGAAATTTTATAGCTTGGGTATGCTGAGTTAGTATGTAGAAAATTTTATTGAAATATTTCCATTATTTAAGAAGATATAGCGATTTAAAACAAATTACACAAATTCGCGCGGGACCTTTATTTTCGCCCGTTTTCAGCGGTCAGCCGGCGAAAAAATAACCCGATCAAAGTGTGTTAATATTATAAGATAATTTAAATTATTATAAGTAAATAGGTACTATCAGTGTATGTTGAGATCCACTATCGTGGACCCCCATTTTCATTTCATGGACCCCCAATTTTTTTTTTCGCTGACGTAGACCCCTTGCAGGTTGTCATAGACCCCTGGGGGTCGATATAGACCACTTTGGGAATCACTGCCTTAGAGTAATCAGTGTAGATTACATCTACTTGGTTTCTATTGTCCATATTGCTCGTTAAATATTCCGTGAAATTTACCAAATTTGTTAGTACCGATCTTTTTTGTAGAAATCCGTGTTGTTGGTTTTGTATGTTGCGAACAATTGTTGTATAAATTTGATCGTAGACAATTTTTTCAAAGAGTTTACTAAATACAGTTAGAATTGAGATTGGGCGGTAGTTTACAATGTTGCTTTTAGAACCTGTTTTATGAATAGGGATTATAGTTGCTTCTTTAAACTTTGTAGGAAATTTTCCTGCTTTTAGTGACATTCTAAATATATTAGTTAGGGGGTATGAAAGATTTTTTGCACATTTTGAGATAAAGTATGGCGATATACCATCACTGCCAGCACCCTTACTAATGTCTAAATTCTTCAGGTATTTATTGATCAAAAAATTGTTTATTTGTACGTTCCCAATCGGGTTATGATTATTCATATAGGTAAAACTATCGACTATACTGGGATCATTCGTGTCCTTATCATTAACGTAGGTGGACTGAAAGTGTTTAGAGAAAAGTTGACACACTTGTTGAGCACCGGTGCCCGACTCATCTTTAAGGTGCATGATTTGTGGGATGCCATTTGTTTTACTTTTGCTTTTAGCATAGTTCCAAAGTTGTTTATTATTTATAAGAATATTAGATTCAACTGAATTTATGTACTGAATAAAGCAATGCTTCTGTAAGTTTTTTTGTTGGGTACGTTTGATTGAAAACTCTATGTAGTCTACTGGATTATTATTGGATTTCCATTTTTGATGGAGTTTTTGTTTATCTTTAATGATTTTAATTAGAGAAGCTGAATACCAGTTTGGAAATTTTCTCTTTTTGATGATACGTTTAGGGACAAACTGGTTGATGGTACTGTTTAAAATGTTGTAGAAAGAATCGACTACTACGTCAATATCCGAATTTTCCTGAGTAAATGACCAGTCTGTCATTGACAGATGTTGGTTGATTAGCTCGTAATTGGCTTTTGTAAACTGATAAATTTCTTTAGGTGGGGCGTGAATAATAGGAAGTATATCGATTTTTAGCATAATTTTGAGTGATGGGTGGTGCGAGTCTTCGTTGACAAGAGGATCGCATGCACGATATACTTGGCATTCCTCATTACAGATAACTAAATCCAGGATTCTGTTATTTGCATTTTTTATGTAATTATATTGTTTTAATTCAGAATAATGGATTGTGTCAGCAAGTGAGGAACTAGTTGAGTTCAAGTTTTCAGGTGTCAAGTGTAAATCATTGTTATGTATATTCCATGTTACGGTGGGCATATTAAAATCTCCAATTACAAGTAAAATGTCATCGGGATGTTGATCTTTTACGTTAGCAAGTAAGCAAAGGAATGAATTGAGTGCAGTTTCATACCCTTGTCCCTGTGGGAGATAAACACAGGCTACATGGATAGTGCGTTTGGAGGTATAGTTAGAAGGGGGAATAGTTACCCAGATACATTCAGCATTGCAGACCAATTCTTCGCGAGGGTAAGCGTTAAGATTGTTATGTGTTATGATCATCACTCCACCACCTCGACGAGAATCTTCTTGGTTGTTTATGCTATTAATTGTAATGTTATTTGATCTATCCCGTCTGAAAACGCTGTAAAATTCTGTTGGTGCCAGTTCCGGATCTAAAATAGAATTAATTAGCCAAGTTTCAGAAATACCGAATATGTAACAATCGTCATTCAATAAAATATTATTGTGAAATATGTCTGTTTTAGTGCGTAGTCCTCTACAGTTTTGATACATAATAGTAATCATCGTGAATTATGTAAGTTTTTCTATAAGTGTAAATAATTTTGGTAAAGATAAGAGATAAAAAAACAAATAATAAATGCAGAGTTTTATGAAGGACACGCATGATGTTAAACTAAACTGGTGAAATAGTGAAATATAAATGTGAGCAGCAAGTACGGAGAGCATGTTAGGAAAGAGGGGGGGAGTGAGAGTGGAATGGGGGAATGGTGTAAGGTTGTGGATAAATAATACGTCGATTACACGACGAATTATAGAATTACAAAACATATGATTATAAACAATATAAGAAGATAACAAAATATAAGGAAATAGAAAAAACTAATTAAAAAAAAAAAACATATAAATTACTATATTCAACGGAAGGTTAAATAAAAATAAAAATGCAAGAAGTGCGCGATGATCTTAATAGTACGGTTGTATGTTAAAAGAAATATTTTTAGCATAAACAAAATATTAATTTATAAGATATATAGGATATATAAACATGTCTAAAATTACATCATAGATACCTAAGTGAATTGTTGGTATATGTGAGTCGTGAGTTACTTGTGAAATACACGTAAATATTATACATATACATACACATACACACATATGTTTATATATTTTTTAATCATTGGTGAAATATTTTTAATATACGCAAAGTTCAATACGTCATATACCTACATACTTTTTTTTCAAATCAATTACAAATTACAACGACATCTATGAAGTTAATAGAAGGTGACAATATGATTAAAAAAATTTATAATGGTACAGGTATATATAAAACTTCAAATCAAAAAAAAAAAAGTTAGAGCAGATAAAGGCAAACTAAATTTATCAATAAAAACTGTTTACGTGCGTAAAATAGAATTGAAAGATAGACTTACATTTATATAATAACATCATAATATGAAAAATAGAGTAGAAAGACTTACATTCACATAATAATATCACAATACGAATGTAAATCTTCATAATATCATATTGTAAACGAAATGTAGGTACCGAGACGCTAAGTTAAAAGTTTGTGTGTATAGTTCGCGGTGGAGTTCACTTATTTATAAAAGTACGTAAATTAATATATGTTTTGTGTGTCTGTTGCGCTGAGTAAATAATAAACAGGTAAGAGATACGTACATATACATTTATATATGAACATATTTTTTAAATTATTTTTATATCTATGGATAGTGAAATATAATAATATTTCTAGTAGGTATGTGCAGTGTTCAATACGTCACATACCTATATAAATTTTTCATAGCAATAACAAATTACAAAGGTATATATGAAGTTAATTGGAGGCGACAATATGTTTAAAAATATATAATGGTATAGGTATATATAAAACTTCAAATCATAAAAAGAAGTCACAGCAGATAGAGGCAATCTTAATTTTAATGCTAAATGTATCAATAAAAACTGTACACGTGCGTTAAAAAGAGTACAAAGATAGATTTACATTCAATTTATAACATCATAATATGAATGAAAATCTTCATATCATATTATAAATTACAAATGAAATGTAGGTACCGAGACGCCGCGAACTATAGTTCACGTCTGTGGGTGCAGTCACTACTATTTTGTTGATATATTAATAAAGGTATGTGTCTCTAATTATTGCGCACAGTAAATAATAAAGAGGTAAGTAAATAGATTATGGCCACAAGTGCATAATAATATACAATTGATACTATAGGTTTGTGTAGAACATAAGGGATAAATACCCGTGTTATAGAAGAAACAGGATAATAAATAATAAAATATAATGAGTTTAAGAAAATTTTATCGAAATAAGAATAATAAGCAGGCCAAATTCCTAGTATCGAAATACCCACCCAAATGCAATATAATTAGTTGTTATTAATTACAATGGGTTATACATACCTCAATGACTTAATGTGGTTATGGAAGTAGCATTTGGATAAGTTATTTTGCAATAAAATTAATTATCTGCCTACCCAACACAATTTATTATTATTTCCTTGGGAGAAAATTATTTCCAATTAGCCATTAATTAGCCAAATAGATAATAATGCATGAAAGCAACTCATTGGTAGAAATAAATGCTTTGCGAATATAAACATATTTTTTTTTATACACTTATTTTTTAGTATTTGTTCTGGGGCGCAGGCCAATAGACTTGGAGCCATCGTGTTGAGGATGGGGACCGGGTGTGATGGATGAGGTGTTGGATGAGCTGGTGCTGGTGCTGGTGCTGGTGTTGGTGCTGGCGCTGGAGCCGGTGTAGGTGCTGGTGCTGGTGCTGGTGCTGGCTGATAGTTTGGTCACAAGGGCGGCAGCGACATCCAGCTGCTTTTGGGTACTGATGGCGTGCTTGCTGCCATCAGGGAGCAGAACCACAATTGTGCCGTCGCTGGTCCAACACTTGTTGTTTGAAAAGATTGAACGTGCAGAGGAAAAGAGTTTTTGTCGTGTTTTTGTTAGGGATTCAGTTAGTAGACGAGAGGAGTTTGATATCATTATATATTATAGTATCATATTATAGTATCATATTTATTTTGACGCAGATATCTAAATGGTTTTATCAAAAATATTAAGGACATCGTAAAAACTTGAGATCTTGTTATCTCATAATGACTTTGGCTCTGCACGTCCGATATATACTTTTTAAAAGTAACTCACAGATACTCGGATACTTTTCTTCTTTTTTGGGGGAAAACTTTAAAAAAAATATATATTATCGAAAACAGCGATTACTTTAATTTCTTAAAGACGGTAGACGTAAACGCTTGTGATTATTTTACATATTTACACTTGCTTGTTTTATTCGTTGCCCTAAAAGATATTGGCAAATTGGCCTGCAAGCGGTGATAACATAAATGCATTAGGGGTCCTCGCGACTACCCGGGTAGCATATTACTATCCGGGTACCCGACGCCCCTTGGATAAATAAAACATACGTGAACTATGTGCAACTTGATTACTTTGGGTTCTGATGAAAAATTAAAAAAAAAATTTAATTATTCATTATTTTTATTTTATTTTTTAAATTCTTTTTTTTTTATATACGGGGGTACCCGGGTACTCGGTTACTCGGGTTAGGACCCCTAAAATGCATGTATATAAACTGCTATAAAATATTATACACTAGATGGACAAAGGTACCCACTAGCTGAATCTGTGAGAAAACTAGGCCACGTCCGCACAGGCAAGCGGCTTGCTTAGCGCCTAGAGCCTAGTGGCTTGCATTCTGGCTACTTGCTAGGATACACGGTGTCCGCACTGAAGGTGGTTTGCGTGGTGGGTCGCTAGGTATCTTGGTCATTTGCTTGTCGTCTAGTTGACGAGATGTCACTTTCAAAAATAGCTCTAAAACTGCTACTTACAGAAAATTCATCTTTGAAATATACCATTTCACGGCCTTATCCATCATGTTGGGTTCATGACATAAATAAGTCACGGTCAAGTCATGGGCAGCTTAATGTTCTGTATAAACAATTGCGTAATTTAGACGAAAAATTTATGACATAATTATTATTTTTTTTTTTTAAGACAACTACATTTTTATGTAGTTCATTAGCTGGATTCCACAGAGGTTCTCTTTTAAAAACAGATGCAATTAATATTTCGTCCATTTTTCTCTTTAAAAATGCCTCGCGCCTAGTGACAAAAAACCAACACGTTCGTTCACTTCGATACCCTCAAAGCGACTAGCATAATAGATAGACGCCAAGCGCGCAGTGCGGCCAGTCGCGAGTGTTCTAGAACGTTTGTTTTACTAAGCTACTCGCTAGGTGACTCGCTAGACTCTAGGCGCTAAGCAAGCCGCCTGCCTGTGCGTACGTGGCCTAAAATTAACTAGAGAAAATCGGTAAAGAAGTTCACTTCGAAAATAAAGTATCTGAAAGTGTCAGATACTAGTACAAATGTATCTAGATACAGATACAGTTATAGAAATATAGCTAGATACAGATACACAAAAATGTATCTAGATACTACACAACACTGGTTAGATGCAAGGTTATACAAATACCGTTTTGGACAACACACGTTTGTTTAGAAGGAAATGTGGTGGGAATACACAACTTCCCATCACTTACTTAAACACATTTTCAACATTCTTATCTATTGAATTTGACTGTGCTGCCATGGTAGATGTCAGCACAGTACCATGGCCGGAAATATGATTCCCAGGGCCTCAACACTGCAAAATAGAAGGTGTGAAGCATACTTCCCTGTGCCCTTCAGGAAATCAGATATTTTTTTGTTGAAAATATTATTTTATATTTTTTACTGCATACCAAACCAATAATTACTGTTTTTGTAGGGTTCTGTTATTTTTATTTATAGTAAAACAATGTGGCTTGTTTTCAGATTCTGAAACAAGTGAAGGCAGCCCTTCAATCCACCTAAATGTGTGCTACGTTATTACGTCTCGGCAATCGGAGAAGCGAGCCACAACCACAGCAGAGACGCGGCCAAGATGACCCAACAAATTCATCCTGACCTGATACAGGAGATCAACAGGCTTGTTGAAGCTGGAGTTTCCTCAGTACGAGATGTGTCTCTATTGTTGGAGCAATTTATTAAACATAAATTTCAGGATGGGGCAGAACCTGATCGGCTCAATTCAGGATTTATCTGTCATGTTTTTAAAGGGGTTTGTTCCCTCAATGTTTATATTTCCTTTGTGTGGTGTAATGTATTATTTTCCATTAATAAAATAATATCAAATTTTTTAAATTTTTTTTTATTGGTTTTCAAGCTACGATCCCGTTAAACTGCAATAAAGCAGTTTGTCAACAGGATGTTAATGATCAATTACATACATACACACATACTATTATTACTATAACTATACAATTAACACACCTAAATTAATATAAACTATCTCTATTTAGTAACCATTGTTTCAGCATATATCTCAATCTATTTGTAGAATCGCAATTTTTTATAAATGGGTAACATGTTAAGCATTTTTGGCACGTTAAATTCTAGGGTTCGCCGTCCGTATTTATTATTATATTTTGGAACAAGCATTCCTTCATTCTTTGTAAACCTTGTATTATATTCATGTTCCACTTTCTTTTTATAATCAGACTCAGATATATGTTGAATCAATATTTTGTACCATAATAAGGCCTGCACCGGTAATATTGTTAAATTCCGATACAACAATGATATGTTTCGTCTCTGTGAAAAAATATGTTTTTGAGCTAATAACTTAACCATATTGGATTGCAACAATAACATTTGGCTGTCATCAGTTGTTTTGTTTTGCTCTATCTAAAAATAATTTTATACCATTCTTTTTTGCTTTCTGGCAAAAAAAAAGTGTAGTGTGTTGTGCCTTGAGGTTTCTTCTCCCTCCTGATCTTCCAGGAGTCACTTTTCGCTGCTGATTTCCAGATATTTATAAACTTTTTTACTTCTGTCATTTTCCATACTATTGTTGTAGTTGTTTACTGTTGTGAATAATGGAGGAAGATTTCCCTCCTGGATCCCCTACAAAGCCCCCAGATCCCTCTCCAGACCCCCCAGACGGGGAAAATGTAGAAATTTCTGACAGTGATTCTGTCATTTTGACTTCTACCAAAAAAAGGAAATTTACTCCTTCTTCCCCAATAAAACTTGACTCGCCTTCGACTTCACAGTCCCCACCAGCACTTTCTCAACTTCCTCCAACAAACTTTTATTCTCCTCATTCCCGTGGCCCATTCATAGTATACGCCCAAAAAACTGAGCAAGGAAAAACCATCCACCCTCTTGAATTTGGCAAATTCCTATCAAATAGCAAGAATCTTTCAATCAAACCTGGAGGTGTAAAAGCCGAGGGTCGCTTCCGAATCTCCGTCG